>NW_015622524.1:0-51467 GCF_000836115.1 Exophiala spinifera
ATTGATGATTTCACTGCAGACGTTTACAGAACAACTTGGGCAGCGATCTAAGAAACTATGGGGACGATGAGGCCATCCCTCAGTTTAAGTCAAGAACCGGGCGATACAGTACTGATTGTGCTCCTCTCTGAAGTACACGACTGTAGTAGCTGCGCTGTCAAGTTCTTTGAACTCAATGGTCGGTGTTTGACCTATCATTCTCCTACATTATGCGCCCGCATCAAGCTCTGTACAGTCGAAATCGATCATCCTTGGGAAGAATTACCGGCATGCGAGTCCGGGCACGGGACTGTGGGATTATCGGCAGCGATAACCGTTGGGTACGGGACCATGCAGCCCGCAGATGTCGACTTATTGTCTTGACTTGGCTTCTTGGATCGTCGCGGAAAGATATGTCTAGCCTTCATTGGCTGCCGCGCCGACATTGAACCTTTCGCGGTCGCCGACCCTGAAAGGACATTTGCACTAGCTTCGGTGCGCTTGAACGCGGGTTGGTTGAAATCTCGGCCGTCGGGAATGGCACTCTTTCCAAAGAGTAAAAAGGAGGGTATGGTGTTCCTTAGGATCATAATGGTTGTCCTGGAAAGTTGATTTACACCTCGAATGTAGCTTGCATGCCTGGCGAGGGTATTTAATGTTGGAAGAGAGGACGGCCAGGGGCGTGCGGGTTCGCTGGTGTATCCGAGCACGAGGTTTCTCGTGAATATGCATGATCTCGCGTGGATCCACATTTTCCGAATCGCGGCCGACTCTTCTCAGAGCGCGGCTTTTTGGCTTTCGACCTGTGGTATCCTCCCAGGGATGCTCGGCAATGGTTCTTCTTAAGGGTTGATATGCTCTTTCCTTCATGGCATGTAGTGAAGGCGTGAATTTGAGGTTCGTAGAGTCTGGGCAGGAGCAAAGGCTGTCAAAGGTCCCCAGTGAGGTTCCTTATAACACCACCGACAACCTGTTGAGGGCGCGGCTCAACAAGCGTCAGGGGTAAAGGTATCATCTTTGGTTTTCTTAAAATACCGGGCGCGTATGCCATGGTCGAGGAGTTGACTCTTTCGGAGGGTTCGAAACAAGGCGCTTCGGGATAGGCTAAGACCGCTTCAGGGCTTTGGAGGCTTTGATTGTTCGCGCTGCTGTATGACTTGGCAAGTTTGTCCTGTATGGAGCAAGGTCGGATCTGGCTGGGCATATTCAGCAGTTTCTAGACTAAAACCTTCCCCTGGCTTTGGCTTGAATACGCAAGAAATGGCCGTCCCGTCGAGTCGCGCTCTTGCACACCTGTCGAAAGGAGTTAGTGCGGACATATAGAGGGCAGAACAGATCACCATTGAAGCGAGAAGGTCTGAAGCTACTCCGTAGATCGTTTCGGGTAGCCGCTTCACGGTCGTAATTTGCGTCCCCAGGATCTACATCCATGACATGCCGTAGAGTTCAGCATAGAAAATGGAACTACAGTACCTGGCACAAGGCCACACGAAAAAGACGGAGTCAGCGTTTGTGCTAAAACTTTGCTCAAATAACTGAAACTTCGGTCTGTCGAACATTGCAACACAGTACCTGCAGAGGGCTTTTCTGTGTAGTATCATTCAAAGACATAATCCAAAGACTTTTGAATTGTGGACTACCTTGCTGCATTAGTCTTATGGCTGACACCTCATAGACTCTCGCGGAAGGACTTCCCTAGACAATAGAGTTTGACTGTGCGGGTTGGTTCTAAATCAAGATTAGTAACAGGTTGAAAGGCCACATGTAAGACAAAAGCACTTCGGCGATGCTGCTCCTCGACTCACCCCTGACCTGATCAAGAGACTACTCCTATGCTGCATCTCCCGATCCTCGATGTGGACGATGGTGCTCCGTACTCCACGTTGGTTTTATGGACAGGGTATCGCGAGGCGAGGTGAATGAAGAATGATTGGCGAGGACATCTCTTCGAGACTACTTTGAGCAGATGATGGCCCGTGCTGTTTCTACGCGCGCACGTCCAGCTCTGAGTAGAGGTCCTTGCAAGTGCACTGCAACCAGTCCCCAACATCTGCACAACCCCGCTGCTACAGCATGCTCTTCACGTCATGAGATATTTGCGACTCAATCGATAGCTCGACCTTCTCTCACTGGACGATGTCACCCTCCTAAACCTGGACTTGCATATACGAGAAAAATGGGACGACAAGTAATAAGATTTCGATAGAGGCCAATAGGGGACAGGCGGAACCATCTGTACAACATCATGTTGCCGTGCGAAGCTCTTTTTCAGTTCCACATTTGACCATCATCATGGTCCTTTTGTTCTACCTGTGGGGAAGAGGCTTATCATCAATAATGTAGGTGGCTCAGACAATTCTGAGGGCGACGCGAATTCCTGTCCTCCTCCCCAATCTTCTTTCCATTCTTCTTCACATTTCTCCTCCCGGTGGCTCTTTACACTACTGTAGAGTTCGCCTTGCACTCCCTTGCACTTTATCGTCGGAATCCGAGGACGAATTGCTCGGTGGGTGTCGGAAGGAAAAGATGATAGCGAATGTTGTGTCTTGGAGAACCCTAGCTGCTAACCATGTTGAGGAATGAGACAGGATGGCAGCGGAGGGGGGTAGAGTAATGGATGATGGCCAGAATCCGAGCGGAAAATCTGCCGGGGCCTCTTTTGTTTTGGTTGTGCAACGTTCAGGGACTCTACCGACCGTCATCAGAAGAGCCCCGATTCAGTGACAACTGTGCCGTTGATACAGTACAGTACTACGATATTTTGCATACTCGAAATAACATCCATGGGCACTCCACAGACGCCGGTAAAGCTGAATCCATTTAATCCGAGAAGAGATTTTCAAACTCCAAAATGAATCCGTCATCAACACCTTCACCTCCGAGCATTCGCTCAATCCCTTGCTCAAAGCGTGGTAGAAAATTCCAAAGTCGAGGATTACTATCCTTGACCAGGTTAACCAACGTCTGAATATTATGTTTGTTAAGATTTTCGTAGCTGGGAACAAATAAGTACGTGCTTTCCGATAACAAGACTGGCGGCACACTCACAAAGCGGGCCTGATTGTGTAATCAGGATCCAGAGGACATGAAATCGTTCTTATAGGTCGCAGCATCCACAGCGGCCGTTCACGCTCGCAGATATCTTCGAAATGGTGTAGACAACTTCCTCGGTAATTGGCCTTCTGAAGACGACGCAGGGCTTTAGGGTCCTTGTCTTGCCCGGTACTTCTCAACATGTACTTGTAGGTACGTGTATCTGACCCCTGGCCCTTCTTGGCTGGCTCCGTTTGATCTGATATCTGCATCTCGACATCTTCGGATACGCCTTGCCTCGACTTGGTGCTAAGGATTCTCACTAGTGCACGATATGTGGAATTAATACACAGCGCCCCAAATTCTCGTGTCAGGCTCCCGAGCTTCGCATAGCCGCGGCTTCGGGTATACAGTTGAACCGCTACCTGTAGACCATCTTGGTCACGTCCTGGAGTGCTGGTATAGAGAGCTTCTGAAGTATGCCCAGGCGAGCTGATAGTGTCGTAGAGTCTTAAAGTGTTCTGAATGGTAGCGTTGGAAGGGGTACGACCGGAAAGGACATCTTGCCGGAGACTCCGACTACTGTTGTACAGCTGCATGGTCCTTTGAGTGTCACTGTGGACTCGAAGTGACTGGTCTTTCATAATATAGACCAGATCTCGGAAGTCCTCTAAGACCTCTTTACATCCCATGCAGGAGGCAATAAACTTTATCCTGATCTGAGGTGGCAGGTCTTTGAATTTCGGTTTCGTTTCCATCCAGGGACCAGGGCTGGGGCTGACTATCCCCCAAGATGAAGCACCGGTGGTACTGACATTGCCGGAAAGGGGCGAGGGAGCCTGGGGAGATTCCGTCCGTCGACCAGCCACAATCAATTGTATGTAACGTCTCCGCAGAGTGACGAAGTCGGTTGGTCCTGGGTCCGTGTGTCCCAAGATTTTGTCCGCTTCGTGGAGCAGAATGACACCGCAGTTATTGCCGTCATTGATTGAACCCTAAACGATTAGACGGAGTTGGTCAGATTGAGCGGAAGTAAAACTGTAGGAGAACTTGCCAAACTGCATCTCACCGTCCACCCACTGAGCTCTGGTGCGCCGGAAAGGATGAAAACAGCCACGGATATGGCCCTCTCACTCTCATGGTCATGCACCGTAAGTTGATGGTGAGTGAAATCCAAGCTCACGAGAAACCAATGGCTTGTCTCCTCGATATGAACGGGAACCAAAACCATCGAGGGTGTCTGCCACCTGCAGATTCTGGACGGGTTCTTCTGGATGTAGGCCGCATTGAAATCATGAGACTCTACGACGTGCACATCACGTCGGCCCATGGTCATGCGGTAGAGGCATTCCATCACTGCATCGTCATTTAGCCACTGGCCCGGTCGAAACGTATTCAACATGCGCTCAACCGCCTCTGGATTAGTGGTGATCCAAGGAATCGAATCACGGTTTCGGCGTCCAAGCTCAATCAGCCTATCGATATCATGGATCGTTTCTTCTTCTGGTAATTTTCGATCGAGCCTCGGAAACGTTACAGCCACGCATTGAGCCGTCTGAGCAGTGCTGGGAGGTGTATTGCATGAATGCCTGCTCTCTACAACTCCAGAGAAGAGTGGTGAGCTTGCCTGAGAAGAAGACATGGAGTTCATCGTAGTTTCTGCCACCTGTACATTCGGAGACATACCACTGCCAGAAGAGCGGTACTGTGTTGGGGGATCCGGATGGGAATGTGGTGTTCCTGACGGTTCTGAGGATGAAACGGACAGGGCCGGAAACAACGAGGGAGACGGTGGGAAGAGATCGGACGTCTCAGGGGCGGATTTCTCTAAACCAGATCCGATTTTGGTCTCCCCTTGCTCAGATAATGCAGGTTCATCGCTGTTAGCGACGAAGAGGTCACTCAAGCCACCCGTCGGGGAGTCTGTCGGTGACCCAGGGGAAAATGTCGGAAGCGGGGCCGGTCGACGGGTGTGCTTGCAGAAGAAGTCTGTATTGATGTAAAACTCCTCAGTCCTAGGTTGCCATGCATGTTCTGGGATTCTTCCGGCGACCGAACGCTGATTCCTCGGTGATGACACTGGCTGAGAGTATGCAGAGCCCCTTGCGTCGTCATCCGTATCGTCGTCAGAATCCTGGCCCATAGGTACGTCGGCCGGGGTCTCAGTCGGACTGGAGTCACTAGAAGGTGTCTGCAGATCGGGTTCTTGTGCAGGAGATGAATCGTCTTCGACGTCTTCCATCTCATCGTCCTCATTCTCACTTTCCACGGTAGTTTGAAGAGGTCGATTTGTAGGATGGCCTGAGGAAGCATTGTTTGCTTTGAGTTCCAGTTTGGCTGGAGACTCCTCACCGGAAGGAGATTCACCAGAAGGCGAACCAGGCGTTGACGAGACGACGACGGACTCCGACTGAGAGTCACTATCATGACCTGTAGTTGTGACTTCATCATCTTGGGGATCGATGATGTCTTCGTCCCATTCCTCCACAACTTCTAGTGGACGATATTCGCCGAGTTCCATAGCCCCGGCCGTGATGGGATTCGAACCACAATTGCGGTTGGACTTCCGGCAATGTCGATACATGGGTGAGGGAGACCAATCTGCTTCACAGTAGCTGATGCTCTCGACGACGTTGGTGCCGGTATTCCATGCCCACTGATAGCTCAGGTAATCCGTTCGCACGACCTCTCCGGGTCGCTGGAGGAAAATGTTAAAGCTGATCCCCCACTCGTACAGCACCGACGGCGGCACCAGGAGATTGCTATGACGGACAAACTGGCTACAGACTTGCGGAAGTTTCAGATTCTCCGCGAGCCGTCCCTCCAGGACGGAAGCTTGCCTCGGTGGGACGACGATCCAAAGGATTGGGTCGCCACTCCAAAGAATTGTAACAGATTGAAGATCCACCTCTTGTTTGTGCAGGAAGACGAAAGATGTTCCTAGGTTGACCCGAACATGACTCGAATGGATACCGGGGATGTGACTGTGAGTGGATAGAAGGCGCCGGCTGGTAGACAGAGGGGTCTTTGGAAGTCCCAAGGCAGCACGTCGGCGAGGATGCTGTGCCGAGCACGTTACATAGTCGAGAGAGCCAGATTTGACAGCCCTATACTTGGTTATGATATCTTCACATTTTTCAATTAGGATGGGCTCCTCGAAAGACTCCCACGAAGGATCCAATACTGTCGTTGTCCCTTGTACGGGGTCATTTGCATTGGTCCAGTCTGCTCTTGCCAGAGTTACTGTGCGGCCTTTGATGACAGGTCCTTGTTGTTTCAATCGTTGCTGATGAACCTCTCCAAACGACAAACGAGAGATATCCGGAAGCATTGAAACCGTAGGGCCATCGATGGAGAACTTCTCGTACCCTTTGTCCGAGTGAGGCCACGGTGGCCAGCGGCCAGGGTCCGACGGGAACTTGAGCATTGTTGAGTATCTTGAGGATAGAACCGCGAAGGCCTTGCGAGATGCACGATGGAGAGTCAAAGGTGCATTGGTTCCATGTGCCTCAAAATGTGCCAGGATTGCCTCGCAGGAAGAGAGACAAACAAGAGTACAGTCGAGGTGGCATGTCCAAGTCTAAGAAGAGCAACCCATGTACAGGACATACACTCATCTCATCTTCCTGACTGCAAGCAGAGTGGGGGGAAAGGCATCATGACTGGAGTCATGGAGCAGCGTCCTGATCAGGAGGGAAGTGTGTGAACCCATGTTCGTCTGGTTGTGTGACTGCTGCCCCCACAAGCATCACCACGCAGAGGGTGCATGTCGAGGGTGCAGGCAACGGCCATTTGAAGATGGTTGAGATCCCTTCTTCCGTGGCAAGGGCGAAGATTCTGGGGGCATGCCCGGGACAATTTGGTGTTAGAGTGGCCGACACAGCGGCCAACTGATTCATGAGGGAGACCAGCATATCGACGAACGGGTGGGTTACTGAAAGAGAGTCCAGTAATACAGTACTTCCCTGATGAAGGGCAAAGACGTGGTTGGAGATACTGTACCGCTGATGGAGTATGGCCCACGACAAAGTTGGTGATAGAGCAGCCGACACAGTGGCCAACTGATTCATGAGGGGCGGCGAGCATATCGATGAACGATTGGAGATTGAAAGAGAGTCCAATGATACAGCATTTCACTGATAAAATTCAAAGACACGAATGATTCTCGTTGGCCCTGGACTCGGCGATATTATAAGACATGGTTTGTATGGACTCAAGCTAGTCACTTTTTTCCCCGTTGGAACTTATTCGGCGTATCTCACGTAATATGCCTAGACAATGGAGCCGGGGTATTCATGCGGGTGTCTGGACCACATAATTTTCCGGACACTCCTGCATGTCGACAAGAGAGCAATACAGTACGATAGTGTTGAGCCGCAACTGAGGTTGGGGTGCCCTTCTGTGAACGTAGTCAAGAGCCGCCCAAATAGCCTTCCCGTAAGGGGCTTGGCACACTCGCGTTCCTTGCGGTTATGATAAATGATTGGTGGATGCTTTGATCCGCAGAATCAATAGTCCGGCACGTCAGTTCGTAGGTCGCGTGTATGTGCCACTCTGCTCCTACTCATCCAATGGTAGAGAACACGCTTACAGGGAGGCTTGTAGATCGACGCAGGCGAGGCGGATGCGACTATGCCACTTTCGGTAAAGGAGCAAGTGGCGGATGCATTATCGCTCGAAAAGGCCTAAGCAGATTCAAAAGGCCTATGGGGAAGCTCCGAGTTACGGGCCATTGCGCCATTGCGGCCGGGGAAGCTGTTGACAGTTTCGAATATTTTTTTTATTATTACGATCACCGATTTGAAAATCGAAGCTCGCTGCTTGACATCGGCACGTTATGCCGGTCGCCACTGGGCATAGGAGGGGCCTGCCTCAAGAGTTCAGGTTCCATGAAAAGAATATAAGCAGTCCCCGAATGCTGAAGGTGTGCTGTAACACGCCTTCAAAAGTACAATCAACCTAGGGGACTACGAGATGAATCAATGGTGCTACAACGGGCAAGTCGACGCGGGCCAACAGCCGATAGCCGAACCATATCCGTCGAGCTCGGACGCTTCTTCGTCCGCTAGTGCTTGGTGGCAGATTAACTATGATTTGAACCACTCTTGGTGTTGTCTGAGCACTCCTGCCATCTCCATCTGTCCAACCATCATGCCAGCCTCTGCAGCCGTCACAATCCCGATTGCTGTTGCCTTCAGACAGCCACCCCTCTCTGTCATTCTCGCTCCTGGCACATGGCTGCCACACACAAATTCCTCTGGTTGTTATTATCTGAACACTCAACCGTGTCTGTGTGGCTCCTCAGGGTATTCTGGGCTAGACCCCAGACTACCTCAGGATTTTGTTCCGACCATGGCCAATGATCCAATCCCCTTCTACCAGGAATACATGAGCTGGAGTGATCAATCGACGAGTGATTTCGCACTATGGGCAGACTCTACGGAGGAAGCTCATGAAAAAGACCTGTCAACAACATCGAACCGAATCGACGACGATGTGTCTAAACTACCGGAACATCAAGCACCCGAACATGACGATGATCTTATGAATTGGCAGGTTTAATCAGTCCGTCGGAGAGCAAAATGCAAGGATTCAGTGAATACGTGAACAACTCAGTGTATAGGAAGGATCTTACAGAAACCAATTCGAGCGACGTGTATGGTCATGTTCACAAATGCGGGTTCCTGTAGCATGGAGATCAACTATTGAAAGTCTATCCTAGATACTTCGACTATGAAAGCGCGAGTATGAAAGCCCAAGCACCCATATCCGACCAAATCCTCAAACGCCGGCACTCCTTTGTAGCAAACTATCCTTCATTCAGTTGAAAGTATAAGAGCAATTACGCCATTGAAGAATCCCAAACCATCCATACCAGCCGCTGATTTCATTTCAGTCGGAGAGTTGCAACACTTTCTGTTCCAACCGCGCAAGTTGAGCCATGATCGCAGCCATCAGATCGGAGTTCTCTGGAGGGGTGGACTCTAGTAGGCCTTTCGCGGCCTTTGAGCCTTTCCGTTTCCTGGGTTTCTGTTCTGGAATGAACAACTCTTCCGGGTCATCGGTTTCGAAAGCACGCAAATCCATCTCCCCTGGCCCATCTGAGCCTGGCATTACCTTGCCCCTGAGCCGAGCACGCCGCTCCGTCTTCCCTAGCCCATCTGAGCCTGACGTTACCTTGCCCCTGAGCCGAGCACGCAGCTCCGTCTTCCCTGGCCCATCTGAGCCTGACGTTAGCTGGCCCTTGACCGGAGGCGGCTCAATGAGGTGCGATGACGGGGCGAACACTTTGATTTCATCATCCGCATCCTTCTTACCAAGCATCTTCCTCAAGGCCGTTCGACTTAGGATGTCAGTCTCACCGTTCTTGAATTTAACTAAGCCGTAACCAGTGGCCGGCTCGGAGAGTGTCATACATTCCATCTTTTTCGTCGCAAACCCGAGGAGCTCTTCGAAGTTTGCCACGTCCTCGTAGGAATATTTTCGATCAGAATATCGAATGTCTTTTCGCTCTGACGCAGGCAAGTCAAAATAAGCATTTGTTGCACGGTGACCGACTTCCGTTCCCGAAAGTAGGATGACGGGGTTGTCCGATCCTCGCTGTTCGACCACAAATTGAACGCCGAACATAATTTCGACACCTGTCCTCCGATCTCTTCGACAGAAGGGTCGGTAGCCCAAGATTTTCTCACCGTCCTTCGTCAAGCCAGGTTCCCAATACGGTTTTTTGGCCATTGTGTTGGACTCTCCAGAGGGAACCTCTTCTACACCCGGGTTTGTGGACTGTGAAGGTTCGTTTGAGGATCCTGATTTGGTCCGGCTTGTCTTCTCTGACCGTGCCCTTGCAGAGCCAGTATGCTGTGGAGTTTCGTTAGAGGATCCTGATTTGGTGCCGCTTGCCTTCTCTGACCGTGCCCCCGATGGCCCACTGTTGCCATCTTTGCCCTTTCCTTTTCCTCCTCCTTCAGCAGCTTCGTACTCCTCGACCCTCTGGCGCCAATCATCGGGAATATTGAGTCTCCAACTTTCTGGGTAATGGTTGTTTCTACAGAGTTTCTTCAACTGCTTATCAAGTGAGACCAGCTGGTTGAATGCATCCTCATCTTTGGGGTTCTTCTTCAGGCGGGACTTCACGTGCGACATCTCCAATCCAATGGCGCGCAAGACCTCGGTTCGGATCAGGAAGCTCTCTTTATTGGGCAGACGGTCTCCTTCATTCTTTCCTCTGATCTTTTGGTTGAGTAGCTCAATTTCGTCCTGGCTGGACGAATCCTTATATTTCGCCAATAGCTTGTTCACGTGGGGCGTGGCTTGCTCATAAATCCTCAGTCTAAACTCATCCGGAACCTGCTCACCGTTATCGACATTGTCCTCGTCAGAGGAATCATCAGAGGAATCATCAGAGTCCGAATCATCGCCCCAAGCGTTAGGCCCAAATTCTTCACCGAATGTTCCGTCCTGGTTATTGTTGGCTTCATCAGCCTGGTTAGTTCGTAGTTTGGCGTCATACTCCCTTTTCTTCTGTGGATTGCTTAGGACTTCGTAGGCTGCGTTCACCCCTGGACGCACTGTTAGCCTAGTTTTTCTCTGGAGGAATATGCAGAGACGTAGCACTTACTCTGAAATGCCGTGGTGGTCTCTTTGTCAGCATTTTTATCGGGGTGAATCAACGTTGAGATTTTGAGGTAGTTCTTCCGGATATTGAAGTCAACCGTATGTGGAGGCAGGTCTAGCAGCTGATAAAGATCTGTGTCCTTACAGTTCAAGACACGGTTTACCTCCTCTCGTTGTTCTTTGGTATATTTTCTCCCGGTCTTTTTGTTAGAGGATTTCCCCCCCGGTTTTGCCCCTCCACCCGAACCTTCGTTGGCGGCTTTCACCCCAGTATCTGCCATAGGTACGTCGCCATCTGAGTCTGGCGTGGGGCTTGAGCCCTCAAGTGGGGGAAGAGGGGGATAGCCGACAGGGTTAGCTTGTTGATCTGTCTTGCCATTTTCTCCATGTGCTTTACTGGCCTCACCATCACCAAGTGCTTTATGCTGCTGCGGATTGTTACTAGGCGCACTGTTTCCAGAGCTCATTTTTGGGGGAGTTTGCCTCGGGGTGATGTGGTGCTTTGATGACAAAAGTTGCAACAGTATAGTCAACGACAGCAAAACGGAGCAAGCTTGAACTAGGAGTGACTCAAAAGATTCTCAAGCCAGAGAGTTGAAGTAGGGTAGATGTGTTGGAAGAGGAAAGAACAGGTGCAGACTGAGAGTACACTCCTTTTAAAGGGCAGAGGCGTCCTATGCCATAGGTAAGAATAGCAACAGACGGGTCTATTTTTACTTTTGCTAAATTTAGATACTTTGAGATACAGTATAAGACTACTCGCTGAGTTTCCTTCCATTCAGATTCGTCAGAAAACAGCTCTTCTCCGAGAACATTTTGCCAAACATTACCACACTTCACAATATGAGGCTACCAACATTTGTACCCAAAGGACAAGCTGCCAATGCAACGCTCAACTTGGACTCTCCCGAGATTGATATTAACATTGGGGGAAATTCCTCCGTGTTCACCGTCAACGTCACCATCAAAGATGAAGGGAACATAGACACATCTTTGACCCCGAGAATCCCTTCTGCCGACGGACCTCTCCCAACTCTGCTGAGTACTGTACCGACATCATCAGTCACACCGACCTTGAGAAGTTCCATGTCAATGTCAATCAACTCCAGTGGGTTGCTCGCAACGACAGTTCCGGCTACGAGTGCGTTCATACCGTCTTTGTCAACATCTGCTATGAAAAGTACCCCTACACACCTCGAGCCATTTACAACCATACCAGCACTCGCCACTCATGGAGTCGATGGAAGCTCATTGACAAATACATCGTCTGGGGCATCCGTTCCTCTTATCATAGTTATCCTTCGTACTCTATTTGGTTAGGGTGACCAGACACAAACTCGGTAACTATCATGTCACGGTTGTGTACGTGGCGTCAGAAGGAATGGACCATGATGCCGGTCCTGAGATTTAGGTGGTCCAGGATTATCAATGCCGTTAGCTGAGTCTACTGTATAGAAGCAAGGATAGCCTGTTTAGAACTAGGTAGAATGTCACGGTGGATGTTGTATCACTATCCCGCCGATCTCTCTCCCATTAGTTAACCTTCACCTGTAACTTTTGCTCTCACACACAACCCTGGGGTTCACAAACGGACCAAGAACCTCAATGTCAAGATCCATTATCAACGAAGCATTCTGGAACAAGGTTCCATTGACATTCGCTGCATCCCCACAACGCTCGGATGGACTCACCAAATCACTCGGTCCTACTGATGAACTTCATTCGCCTCATAGGCATGGAAGGCGAGATCCATCAGCCAGGTTTGAAAACCAAAGTCGTAATATGACAGAGGCGCTCTTTTCACCTTTTTTGGTCCTTGTAAATGTTTTAAGTGGTTTTACGGAGGCCCAGCCGGTTGAGCTAAGCTCAGCCTCGCCATACCAATGGTATATCGATGCTGAGGGGAATGTGGTGATATGAGGCTCAACAACTATCATGATACTGTGAAAGTCTCATGGAATCCGTGTTTGGAAGTTGTAACGTAAGGAAGCTTTTAGAATGTCAGTTCGATGTGTATATACAGTACTTCTACTTCCTCGGTAGTCACCAGACTGCTAAAAACTCCGGGTATGCCGTCTCAATTTTCTCTATCAAAAGCCCACCAAAGTCAACATCCAACACGAGATTCAAAGTTTCCGGTTCACTCTATTACAAGCAAGAGTCATACTGTAGCCTATGAATGGCCCCGACATTCATTGGCACATTCATTATCGATTTCCAAATACCCTCAGATGATCTCCACCTCCATGCAAGATGTGTAAGTTTCATTCAATATAGCCGGGGGGGTTCCAGGATTCCCAGGTACGATGCTTGGCCAATCCCACACCCAATAGAGTGTGAGAAGGGTCCCGTTGGCAAACGGGATACCGGTTTCATCGTTCAGCTCGATGGTGGTTCCACACCATCGGTTGGGTGCCTCGGTGATTGATGGTCCTGGACCGAATGTATTGCTTCGGGTGGTGGCGATTTCACTGTGGCCAGTAGGATCAAACTGAAAACACCGACCGTCATCGAATGGTGTGCTCGTCAAGAGCAGGCCACGTTGGTCACCTCCAGTCTTATCAGCGGTCCACTGGCCATGAATAGCGGTAAATTTGTCATCATCCCGAGCTTGGGTGGTGGCGTACACCGAGACTTGGCCTGGTGTGGGTTTATTCGGAGGAACGTCTGGCTGGGTGATGTGGCCATTTTCCAGGTATCGCAGAAGTACACTACTACCTTGCGGGGCCATCAAGACAGATCCTCCACTTTGATTACCTTGCGTCTGAGTCAACTTGCACATTAGATCTGAGTCTTGAAAAGTTAATGCTGGAGCTTGGGGAAGCAGATACGTGTTGTCTCCATCGACAAATCCAGGTGTGGTCCTCGGTACTGATTATTCTCCGTCAGCGTGCATTCCAACGGCTCTGACTTGGTGAAAGTCTCTTACCGTAGCCGCGAATGAAGCCGGGATCACCCACAGGTTGACCATCTTGGTCCACCAGAGACAATTGCTCAATCCAGGTGTGGCAATTGACCAGGGTTAAGGAACAAAGTAGCAAGCCTATGCCAGCCAAGAGAGTCATTTTTACTTTTGCTGTCCTTCGAATGACCGTATGGGCCCTTGCCATTCACGTTATATACTCTGCTGCGATACAATGGTCGCGAGAGATTCTAAAAATAGAGTCACCTTTGCATCAAACATAGGACAGTTATTATTAGAATAGTCTATCATTGTGTGCGAATCGCATCTCTGGATCAGATGAACTTCGGAGAAAAGGCATCGCAGGCAGTAATCCAGACTACACCACACGGAATCTGGCTTGCGCTCATGAGGGGAGCTTTATATCGGCTACCCATTGGGAGATCATCAAGTCCCTGGGGCAATGTACGATTTGGATAGCATGTCCTTGACCCTGGCTCGCCGACCAGACATTTTCAAATGGACAATGTTTCACTCGGGCACGGACGAACAGTAGGTGGACCATGGGAAAGGCGGGCTCGGGCGGAAGTGATGCTATTGTGCGGCATTGACTGGGCTGGGGGATGGGGTGAGTAGACTAAGTGGACTTAGTTGGAACCCGAGGGACCGCCGATCCCTAATGCGCTCGTAGTGGCTGATGATCCGACCACTTGTGCTCGGCGTTAACAGCTGGCACTCTAATGGACTGCTTAGCGCCGCATAGAATAATTGCACATGACAACTGAAACTAGTATATATTATTGACCGTCGAACTTCAAACTCCATCCAACCATTTATCGACTGTTCCTCGACATCTCATTTCTGCCGGCATGGAGGACAACCTAGACGAAATATCCGCTCAAGGCTCCTCCTCAGTGGCTTATCGGCCCCAAGGCAAACGCATTCGAGTCATACAGCAGTTTGTAGAAACAATTCTTGAGGATGACACAGCTTCTGAACCACCACGCCAGCCTTCTGAGCAAGATGAAGAAGTACACCTGTACGATTTCATCGGTGCTGTAGGCATCCAGAAGGATCGTCGAGGGAAGAAGTCAGTGCGGTATCACGTCAAATGGAAAGGTTATGGTATCAAGGCTATGACGTGGGAGCCGGAGGGCCATATTTTTGAAGGAGATTTGCTGAAGTTATGGTCAAAGTATGGTCGGATCTACGTCCGCAACAGAAAGGGCCGGCAGGTAATCAGGCATTGTAAGCAGCAACTCCATCATTATGATCCAACAGAAGTCCACGGAAGCAAAGCTCCGGAAACGGCTCAGGCCCACCACGTCACACCACCGGGATCGCCGGAGAACATCGAAGAGCCTTGTGAGCAGAATGTTGAACGAGATGGTGGCGGCGATGGTCTTTTTCTTTCCCAAAATCCTAAAGCACCAGCAGAATTGGATGGTGGCGATGGTGATGATTTGCCTCGATGTACTCCGCCGACCTCGCCTACGTCTCGTCACTCCCCTGCACCTCCACAACAAGGCTTTGCTCGGCTCCGTGATGCACATCAACATCCATTGGAAAGCATTCCTCAACTCGAGGTTCTTGAGACGTCTCAGGGGCTATTGAACGAAGAGGTTACGCCCTCGAGCCAATCAGACATTCATGAGATCAACCCTACGGAGACGATCGGCCCAGCGTCTGTGGTTAGCAATGTGTCTGTACAACATGCAAGCATCTCGCACGATAAGGCGAGAAGGAAAAAGTGGTTCACTCGCACCACAACCGGCTGCCTCTCCTGTCGCAGAAGAAGAGTGAAATGCGACGAACATCGCCCGTCATGTGAGTAATTACCTGCTCCTCTAGCATAATAAGGCGCCATCACAAGTCAGGTTCATCTACTCACATGCTCTCAGGTGTTAATTGTGTTCGTCGGAAGTTGCCTTGTGAAGGATACGATTCAGGTCCTCAATGGATGAAACCCCAGCCTACCACTATGGACCCCATGGGACGGGATCTCGGCGTGATGGACATGACTATGCTTGGAATGGCCCAACATTCCGAGAGCCATGGTCGGATATCAAGCCATTTTCTCCCTAACAAGTGTCTGAGCCACTCCGACGAGTATCACAAGAAGCCAAGATACCTTCCAAGTCTAGCAGAGCTGGATTGGGCGACATTGGGAAAGTATGGTCATGCAGAATGGCCTCTGAAACCCAAAGACGCCCACGGACAGCAAAGCTCCTTATTGACGGAGGATACTCCGAGACCTATACAGTGTTCAAATCTCCGCCCTATCTCATACTACACTCGCGCCTTGTCAATCTATACGGGCCCTCCACTGCCGGTCGAACCGTCTGTACTATATGGCAGTGACATTGCCCAACAATCGCGACTTGGAGACTTGCCCAGCCCACTTCGGCGCATTACCGAACTATACGACCTTTCTTCAGCCGGTCGAGCCCTCTTCACCAACCGTGAGTGACATTCCCTGATCACCCCTTTTGGATTCTCCAACCGTTTTCGGTACAAGTTCAGTGGCTTCGCCGTTTTGGATTTGAAAGAACGTGGCTCACTGCTTCTGGAGTTTTGCTTTCTGGTGTCTCCCTCTAGCACGGCACATTTCCGTGAGCACCCCTGACATATTTGAGTGTACCAGCTTTTGTGCCGCTACTGCAGAGGCAACACCGACGGAAGGAATGAGGGCTACGAGATACATTGAATGTGCGTCCCGAAGAAGTACCACCAGTAGCAGAGATACAGAATACATAGCGTCACCGCAGACACTCGCAGATCACATAGAGCACGACGAGGCTGCCTCCTTTCGAGGCTCAGCCTTGCAGGTGGGAGGGTCGCGACCGTAGTCGGCACACCTGCCTCTTTGGTATCAGTCGTCACGGGTTCGCATGCGGCCTCCGGTCAGGCCAGTTGGTAAATATAAGTTATACATAACTTAGTTTATATCCAGTTACAGGACAGTACAAATTATGTGTACATGGAACAAGGATGGTGCCAGGTATTGCATCCGAACTGGCTGCCGCTTGGTCTCATTCGAGTCTTCAAGAGTACATTATTGATATCGACTAAACGCTATATACGTAAATGTATGTGTTTGCCATGAGACCGAGTATACTGACGCCCAGAAGCATATAGAATACACCATGAAGTCCACCAACATAGGCGTGCAATATTTTTTGCAGCATCGTATCTGTATTGTCGAGAAGAGTGAGCTCATAGATAAAAGCCTCAGCATCTTTGGCAATGGATGTTGAAACGCCTGCTTTGGACAGAACATGCGCCATAACATTTTGAAACACGTTTCCCCCAACTGTCACACCGACACACATTCCAAGGCTGCGAAAGAATGTATACATACTGGCCCCTGAAGCAGAGCTGCTTGGGTCGGTCGTTGCCTGGACATGATAGTTTAGAGCACTCAAAAGGCACCCATTACCAATTCCAATGATCAGTAGGATCAGAATCCATACCGTCGGTCCGGTATCCTCTTCGAAGAGGAGAAGAAGGCCCGAGCCCAGAATTGTTAGAATCCAACCCATGCCGAGGATCCATTTATAGTGACCTGTGCGGGTGATGACTTGGGATGTGATGGCGGCTCCCGGTAGTAATGAACATGAAAGGGGCAGAACACAGGCACTCGACACCATCGGAGTTTGTTGCTGGGCAGAGGCAAAGTAGAGCGGGACGTAGTATAAGAGACAGAATAGCTAGTATATGTTTCAGTCTTCCAGCATTTTCGTGAGGCATTTGCACTTACAATAAGACCCTGTAAGAAGGAACAGAAGTATAGCGCAATTCTTGAAGCTGTATTGAACAAGGAGGGTCGGAAGATAGGGAACTTTGGGAAGTTATGTTCCCAGATACCGAATAGAAGCGTTCCGCAAAACCCAAGTGTGACGCTGGATATAGTCCATTTACTGGTCCATGGAAAAGTCACCCCTCCCCAAGATAGTCCAAGGAGAACGCTGGTTAAACTTGTGAAAAATATCGCTCCGCCTGCCCAGTCTACCTTTGACCAGGAGCATTGCGCCGTTGGTCGAAAAGAAGGAATTGTGAACGGTATGACGACCAGCGCTAGTCCACAGATAGGCAGATTTATCCAGAATATCCAGTGAAAGGTGGAGGTCGTTGTCAAGACACTACCGAGGAATGGCCCAACAACACTTCCGACGGCCCAGGTGGTCAGAACAATAGAAAACCATTTAGGTCGCTCTCTCAAAGGAACGAGTCGAGCAAATATGATTTGGACCAGCGTGATGATGCCGCCACCGCCCAAACCTTGTAAAGATCGCCCAGCAAGCAGAGGAATGAAGTCCCGGCTCAGGGCACAGATGATTGAGCCTGCAGCAAACGCACTGACAGAAAACCAGATCATTCTCATATGGATGCCTAATCGCTCGGATATCGTCGAGATAAAGGGCTGTGCAATCGCGGAAGTCATGAGGTAGGAGGTGCCAGTCCAGAATGCATAGATCGTGGTGCCATGTAGCTGGCGAGTAATGAGCTAGATATGTCAGTCAGTACACACTGTGGCAGAGCCATAACAACTTCCCAAGTACCGTACCGGAAGAACAGTTACCAAAATTGTAGAGTCAATGGCAGCGAGGAAGGATAGGAGCGCGAGAACCATCATGCAAGCAATATCTCCAGCTGATGGTCTCCAAATGGCAGTGGCAGATGAACGTGATACCATCTTTCGGCGGGATAGTTACATAGGAATTATCTTGGAGATGTATTGTACGTTACTGCAGCTTCGGTAGTCCTTATTATAGGCTTTAGGCGGTCTTTCTGGTTGCAAAACTTACATACAATCCACTTTTTTCAGCCAATTAGGAAACTTGACGTCAACAGGTGCATCACATAGCATTGTGCGGTCTCACACTCTGTGTCCGACTTGCAGCATCATCCAATTACGTGATATACAGAGAATATGTCTTCACGCCCGAGGCTTCTGAGCAATAGTAGTACAGAGAGCTACGGCCACCAATCCTCCTTCGACGACAAAGTTGCAGACCTCGTCAAAAGCTCGTTCAAATCCGCCCACGCGATCGGGGCAGTGACGAAGATGATCGCGTATCTCTGACAATGCTAGTAGAACATTGCTGGTCTCATGCTTGAGAAGGGCGCCCTGTGGTTGAGTTCTGCTGCTTTCCACCCGTGTAAAGCCCGTCTCTTTCAGCAAGTCCGGTAAGTGACCTAGCCATCCCAATGACTGGACGACTCGTGGCATTTCGCAGCCAATCGAAACAGGTAAGGTTTGATTAGCCTCTCTTGCATAGGTGAGGATGTAGGGCGGCGCAATGTCAAGCCACTGAAGCCATCCACCTTCGCGTAGCATGAGCTTCAAGTTGGCGAGGACTCGATCATAGTCCCTACGGCCTAGACCACCCGCTAACAATCGAATGTTGATGATATCAAATACCCCAATGTACTTTCTCTCCACTGGAGCGAGGACGTTGAAGGTGTCGAAAGTGCAGTTGCGGGGCCATATGTCATCGGGTGGAAATAGTTCTGACGAGCTGTCCAGCCCAACAACCTGACAGTTGCTGGATTGTGACAATTCGATGGTCCATATACCGTTTCCACATCCAATGTCCGCAATTACCAACGGACGTCCCGGGTCTCCTGTCTCGCCAATTGCAATACGAGAGTCAAGTAAGGATGCCGTCCTCCGACAAATGAGGAGGTGTTGGGCAGTCAACCTGGATGAGGCGTTGAAGTTGCGGGATAGGAGATAGCCATCTCTAGAGGTAGACATGTTATATCGCACCTTGATAGTTGCTATCAGGCAACGTTGACACAACAAGACAATGTGAAGTAGGCCGGGGTTTTGACTGCAGACTGCGGTAATATAGCTGCGGTCAGCACCGTGGTCGACAGGGTGGGTACCGGACCGCGACAGTTTCATTAGATTTCGAGAAGGGCGTGGAATGCTGCAATTAATGGTGTCCGACCCAGTTCATACGCGGTACTGATGGCTTCATGCGTGAGATGCACGTATAGATTTATCTGGGGCTATTTCTGGGACCCAGTGAAAGTGCTTCTGGAGCAGGGGGTGTGGCCACAGAGGCCTCCTACGCTCAATATGACAAATACTCTCACAAGGACTATTATCCCTCCATCTGGTGGATCTCGTATTGATTTGGAATTCAGCTGGTGATCGAGAGATCCACAAGCAGATCCGACCGAGCAGCGGGCAGTATACAGTCCAGTGATGGCGGTTAATGACCTCGTACTATATTATTGCTTTGCCCTTCAGCTACCACTATATTAACTGACGCCGAACATGGTGACTCCGACCACTTTCCCCAAGGTCATATCAAGATCTCAGTCCTCGAAGGGCAGAACCAGGAAAGCTGCTCAACTGGACAAGAACACCATCGTTCGCTTCGACGACCTTTCGGAAGAAGGCAAAAAGGCCGCTTTGGAGAAGTCTCATCGATACAACACCGAGCAATCCGTACCCTCCCCGTCTCAGAAGTCAAACCCAACCCAGTCCGAGACACCTCGTCATTCTCGATTGCAGAGCTTGGGGGATCGCAGACCCTACATCATGGCATTTTTTGGACTCGGCTTCATTGTTTTGGCTGTCCTTGCCTCCTTGGCACTGGCCGTGGACAAGGACAAAGACCCGAGTCTTGTCGCCAAGCTCCGGCTTGCCAATACGAATCTGGATCGATTGAAACTCCTTCCCAAGGACGAGGACTGGGTTTTCGATTTTACCAAGCAGGATAAATACACCTTTTCGCCCGGTGGAGTGATCAATGCCAACGCGGCGACCTTCCCTGCAACTGTCGGCCTCGGTTTGACGCTGGTAAGCTCTCAGATGGATGACGACATCGTGGTCGACCTCGTGTCTGATGGAATATACAGGCAGTGCTTAATCTCGGTCCTTGCGCGATGCTTCCGCCTCACCTTCATCCACGCGGAGCCAATTTTGTGGTAGCGATCTCAGGCACCACTCAAACCTACATGATCAATGAAAATGGCGCTCGAACGGTTCAAGCCACTCTCCGGTCTGGTCAGATGACCATCTTTCCAGAAGGGTCCATCCATACAATGATGAACGTTGGGTGTGACAACGCCCAGCTCATCTCGGCCTTGAATAGCGACGACACCGGCACTCTGAATGTGGCTAACTCCTTCTTTAGTCTTCCTCAGAATATCTCCGGTACCATCATGGGCGGAGGAGTCAACGTCAGTGATATCGAAGGAAAGGTGCCGGATCCAGGGACTGGGGCTAACTCCGGCCCGCATGAATGTCTGGCCGTATGTGCTGCAAGGGCAAACGGCACCCGAGGCCTTGGCTAAACTCGACTAGATTCTCTAAGATCAGGAACGGGGGCGTCATTAACGACCCAGGACGGACTTCATATTGCCGCAACGGTGGAACAAACGCTTTCGATTTTGTTCAGTTGGACAGCATTTCACAAAGAGAGAAGAACGACAAGAGGTTTGGCTGGCAGAGTAGTGTATCATGTAAGGACAAGGACAAGGCACAGACAGCCCAATATATATTACTCTGCAGCTTATTCCTCGTTAAATCCTTTTCATCCTTCCAGTGCAGGCCACAGCCCACCATGTCATTAAGCGCTCGACACCTACCATGATTCCGACACCTTCCCGTACTGTACCTGGTTGAAGCCTTCATCACACTTTTGTAACTTCAGTCAGGCTGTGACGAACATGATCTATTCGGACTGTGTGGAACTATAACTATCACCAAGACATATCAACAACACAACTTATCCTCACTCCACCCTCGTAATCCAATGGAGGACAACGATAATATGCCATATCTCGAGTCGGACGAATCGAACTTGAATGAGAATCGTACAGGCGAAGCGTCAGGCCGGTTTGGCCGGTTTGGCCAATTTGGTGGGCAATATGTTCCAGAAGCACTGAAAGAGTCCTTGATCGAACTTGACGAAGCATTCGTACAAGCCACCAAGGACCCCGATTTCTGGAAGGAATGGAGGAATTTATCCCCGTACATGGGTCGACCTTCACCGCTTTATCACGCCAATAGACTCAGTCAACACGTGGGCGGTGCACAGATATACCTCAAGCGAGAAGATCTCAACCATACGGGAAGCTCGGCCATCAACAATGCCCTGGGTCAGGCCTTGTTGGCTCGAAGGCTAGGAAAAAGGCGTGTGATCACGCAGACGGGATCCGGACAGCACGGTGTTGCAATGGCCGCTATATGTTCGAAGCTCACGCTTGAATGCACTGTCTACATGGGTGTTACAGATGCGCGACGACAAAGCGTGAATGTGGTTGACATGAAAATCCTGGGCGCAGAAGTCGTGGTCGTCGGCAGATGTGCTGGCGCGCTGCGCGATGCCATGAACGAAGCTTTAAGAGCCAGCATTCACGACCTGGATAGGTCTTTCTACGCGACGGGATCCAGCATTGGACCTCACCCATACCCGATCATGGTGCGCACGTTTCAGAGCTTAATCGGGCAAGAGACTAAAGATCAAATGAAAGACCTCATTGGTCGCTTGCCTTGTGCAGTGGTCGCTTGTGTCGGAGCATCTAACTGTGTTGGCATGTTCTTTCCGTTCAGGTCGGATTCGGACGTGAATCTCATCGGCGTCGAAGCTGCAGGCCATGGCATCGACACGAACAAGCACTCTGCGGCCTTGGGCAATGGTGCGGTCGGCGTCTACCACGGTACGATGACATACCTCATGCAGGATGAGCATGGGCAAATCAACACTTCGTCTTCGATCGCGGCAGGGCTGAACTGTCCGGCAGTGGGACCGGAGTTGGCACACTGGAAAGACAGTGCCAGGGCTAGCTTCGTCACGGTCACAGACGCGCAGGCGCTTGTCGCCTTCCAAACAATAGCACAACTAGAAGGGATCCTTCCTTCTTTGGAAACGAGTCATGCTATATGGGCCGGCATGAAGATGGCTAGCACCATGAAACTGGAGGAGACGTTAGTCATATGTCTCGACGGGAAAGGGGATAAGGATTTGGAGATCGTGGCTGATAGATTGCGATACTGAAAGCAGACCAAAATTATCGAACTGTCTAGTGAGCCTGGCTTAGTACAGCACACCTAAAGTCCCAAGGAAAATGGTATAGTGTGCTCCCAGTCAGAAGGTCCTCTCGAACCACGCCGAAACGAGCATAACAGATAATCATGCAACTTGCGTTTCGATAGATCGAATCTGCTCGACGTGTTCAAAGGGTCCGGACCCCAGTAGGAGCCAAAATCTCCAAGTTGATCGACTGTTCCATAGGAAATAGCTGCATTCCGTCGAATCCACAGCCGATAACTTGAGCAGTTCTTGCGACGGGAGTCTTTAATATCTGGTCCCACATAGTCCAGTACTTCACAAAAATCCTTGATATCGATAAATGGAAGCCCTTTGAAGATTTCAATGTCTTGTGTGCAATTACTGAAACGGTCGCAGCGGTCCTGTATGATGCCATTCCATCCCAAACTCCCATTGTAGGCGGCCGTGACCAAATCTCGTATCATTGCGTGACCCTGGCTTAGAATGGGCAGGTCTCCATTAGCTTGTGATAAGTAACGTAAAGCTCGTAGACCAGCAAGTTGGTTGTAAGTAAACAGAGTCCTCACGGTCGCATCACAAAGTACACTTGGCCGTTCATCAGGTGAGGCTTGTACGAAGCGAGGGCGTTTCTCGTCCATGTACAAGGAGTCATTGGTGAGGAGTTGAGATTGTTCCATTCCCTGAAGACACTCCAAAGCTCGCCGTATAAAGTCGGGGTCATCAAAGTCAACGAGTTGAGCACGACTTTTCGGCCACCCAAAGACGGGTCGAAACAGCTTCCATGCCAGTCGGAAGTATTGAAGACTCACTTCTGTGATGTCGTAGGGGCAGGGTCGACTTAAAGATAGGTTGAAAATTTGAGCATTATTAGCGTTGTAGAGGTGGTTCCTAATGCTGTTCTTATACACCTTGGAGAGAGTGAGTGAGGGCCACGGTGAACCTCCACACACGAACTGTCCACTCGGCACCACCACCACAGATATCCGGGCACCATGCGTCTTTGACAGCATCGTGAAGGAAGGTGGCCCGAAAGGTGAGTCGCCCGCGTACGTTTGGATGCGGTCGGATGATAGAAGAGTTCGGAAATCTTTTCTCGTGCTGGTCCAGATATCGGATGATCTCCAGGGGAATAAAGGTGGTCCATCCAAAATCGTCGTAACCTTGTGTAAGATACGTATTTTCGCCATCGTCACCGGCCGAGTCCACCTTGCTAACTTCCGCTGCAGTAGGCCATGGATGTGACTCGCTGCGTCTCTTGCACTCAAAAACTGTGGACGGGTTATGGAGAAAAGACTCCTGCTGTGAAGCTTCGAGGGTAGCCTGAAAACACGCTTTTAGGTCCGGTGTCGTATGAGTTGACTGTAAAGGCGGAAGGCTCGCGCGGCCGGTAAGTCTTTGTCGATTCTTTTCAAACGCTGGCCTTTAGGGCGGGCTCTCTACTCTTCTTGCCATTCTCCTTGGATTTTTCTGCGTGCTGTTTTTTGGCTGTTGGTACGAGGCGGCCAAAGCGGTGGTGCTTCTCAGACATGACTGCTTACTTTACGAGCCGGCCGGCGAGTTCGTTCCAGTTGAAATTGTTGTAACAGGCTTGATTGTTATAACTAACTGGGCACCTAGGTGTTTTTTATATAGGGCAGGTAGCTATAGTTGCCTGCGGCTGCCTATTAGGCAGCTGCACGTGATCTGGGATTTCAACTGTTCCTTCAATGCCTGCATAGCCTGGGATCCAGTGTAGCTGGAGGTTTATTCGTTGGTCTCGAAATGTCGAAATTCGTCAACCTTGCCAATAAAGATACGCACTACCTACATACCTACCCATGAGTCTAGGTGTAAATGACACTATGATCCGGCCCAGCTGCGTTTTTTTGCTCTTGTCTGGTTTCACTACGCTCGCCCTCTAGCTTCCCTCCATAGCCTATCCTCCCCTCCGTCATTAAGTACAACAATATACCCAAACCTCGCGCCTTGGACGTCGGTGTCGTAGACATGATACCGAGGAAAGCGATACCTCCACGGACAATAGCGGTTTGTGCACATGTCGTGGTGCTTCAACCAGCCCCAGTTCCACCAACGATTGGTGTAGAGCGCTTTAGATGACAAAAAGGAGCAGTCGTACAGGATGTTCTGGGACCATTTCATTTTTATTGTTCACAAAAGGGGGAGGATGTCTCAAAGATTCTGTTGATAATTAGAGATCCTAGTAGGTAGGTAGGTAGGTAGGTAGGTAGGTACTTGTAGTTTGCAGGTGCGGTTTGGTTGGTAGTGGGGCTGATGCTTTGTATGTCTACTTCAGAGAGAGATTAATTCTATCGTCGCGACTTATATAAGCGGGTGTCTATGCGTGTTTGTGTGTACAGTACAGAATCGCTATTGCCGTCATATGAACATAACCCTGCTCCCAAATGCAATATTTGGATACAGTAGCGTTCTTCCTTATGCTCTGAAAGTAACACGGCTCCCCACTTTGCTGTATTAAGGGGCTAGGTGGCTCCCTTTGACGATGAAGAGGGAAGTGGATCCAAATGTTTCGGATATGGTCCTTTGATACGGAGCTATGTAGCGGACGTATGGTCTTCTGTGCTGGTCTCATCTATTTTCATCACCGGTTTTCTAAACTGAGCCCCGAAGTAAGTTGTATTGTGCTCCCAGGACCACCAAACTGCACATGCTGAATGCTACGACATCTTTTCCCTTTCCTAACACTGTTCGTAGCCTTCGATTTTGCATCTCCATCGCCAATGTGCTCCTAGTAAGTGATACAACGTGCGAGCTTGGAGAATATCTTTTCTTCTCCCACTCTTCCTGACCTGTTTGTAGCTTTCGAATGCCCAGTCGTGCAGTTGATTATGACTTTTAACCGTGTCCAGAATTGCTTTGACATAATCGTGTACATTGTTTCCTCCACTTGTTAGTTTTCGGCCTCTCTCTCGTAAGTGCTTTAGGATAATGAAGTTTGCCGTCCCACCCTGTTTCAGTTCTTGGGGCAAATGAATGAGGTCCTTTTGCAGGCTAATGCCCACTCCAACAATGGTCTGTAAGTGATTGACTAGATACTCCGATTCGTTTGAAGCCTTTTCGTCGATCTCTAGACCCAGAATTGCCATGTATACCTCTAGGCCGACAGTTTTGCCGTGAATAATCAACCGGTGCTCAGGCTCGTAGGTGTTGACTTGCTTGCAAAAGTTTTCGTAGACTATACTCATGAGGATGACGCGAATATGGTGAAAGACGACCGGGATAGTCTCCGAAGGCAGAAGGAACTGTAAGTGTACTCTCAATGCTTCTGTTGGACCCGAGATGTTAATGAGGCCGGTCTCGTTGATACTGGCCCAAGGCGTTGTTGGGGTTTCTCCGTCGTCAACAAGACTGAAACACTGCCAGCACTTGAGAACCACCCGAAGTGCAACATCATTCCTCAATTCAGTCAGCCGATCGAGAATGGTCGAAGTATACGCCAACCAAGCGGCCATAGCCGCTATCTCTTGCAAGTTAGCCGTAAATGGGAAAAGGAGCAAAATATGACCAGGTGCTTCTGATACCCGACGCCTGTCTTCTTCGGCAAAAAAGGACACAAATTTGTGATGGATGATCAGGACGTCGTCCAGACATAGTCTATGAGATTCGGCGCAAGGTGGCACCTGAACAAGCCGTGCGTAGATTAATAGTCGGTCGTCGCGGGTCTGCTGACACTGGGATTCCATTTGATCACACGAAAGATGCAGCGAGGTTCTGAACGAGGCGGTAGAGAAGGCGAGGCTTATTCGAAGCTTTTTAAACTTTGAGGGTGAAAGATGACTTCGTCATAGTCTGGGATCGCACCAGGGACGACAGTACTACAACACCCCGCCAAGAAGCCTACAGCACAATTAGCTGCCTGCAGAACAACGTGCTGGGTGAGAGGGTAAAGTGAAGAAAGTCTCCCCTTCGAGCGGAGAGAATAAATGAGAGAGAATCATGACCCATCGCACTGCAGGTTGGCCGGCACTGTATTTCCGCCTCACATATATTACTCCGTAACGTGACACCCGTGGACCAAGTGAGTTGCATACTGCACTTTCTGAGCCACTGAGACGCACAATGCAGACCGCAGACTAAATCTTCAGCAACTATGCAACCTCGCCGCGAAGGGGTTTTCTTGCGGACATCCCACCGTTAGAGCGACTGCCTGAATACTTTGCACCTTGGGAAACATTGGCAGTCGATCTCCCTTCCCTCATAGCAAAACGACAAGTGAGAGGGAAAATAGATGGACTCCCTGTCCTGGAAACATCAGGCTTGGTGCACAAGGCCGAATGGCAAAGAGCATACTCCCTGTTGGGATTTTTGACCCAAGCTTACATTTGGAGCTCCAGCCCTCCCGCTGAGGTTGGCCCTCTGAATCCCATACCTGAATACTTTTGCATTCCAGCTGATGAGAATGACCAGTACCTACCACCCTCGATAAGTCGTCCCTTTCTCGCCGTGGCTGAACGTCTGAAACTCCCGCCTATCGCCACCTACTCCGGCCTGGTCTTGTGGAACTTTACATTCAAGCTCTCCGGCTGCGATCCGACCAATCCCGAGCATATCCAAGCCTTGACAACGATGACCGGCACCAAGGATGAAGAATGGTTCTACATGATCTCGGTCGCCGTAGAAGCACGAGGGGGGCCTCTCGTGGCAGCTATCGTTCGCTGTCTGGAAGCCATGAGCCAAAATGACGACCTTGGCATCCTCTCTGCTGTCGAGTCAATCGCGAACGGTATCCGAGATCTGACCAGATTACTGTCAAGGATCCACGAACACTGCAGCCCTCGAGTCTTTTATGACAAAATCCGCCCCATGCTCTCGGGGACCAAGGTATCGTCTTCCGACGTTTTACGTCGAGGCGTGTTTTACGATGTCGGGGACGGGCACGGTTTGTGGCGAAAGTACAGCGGAGGTAGCAACGCACAAAGTACTCTGATCCAGTTGTTGGACATTTTTCTGGGAGTTCCTCATCTAGGGAGGGACAAGACGCTGACAGAAACGCCGTCCGTTGGATCGTCTGTCGCACCCGGTGGGTTCCTCGAGGTGTGTATCTGCCACCCAGAGTTTGGCACACAGGGATGCTGGCAGTACTAATGGCCTGAATTAGGAGATGCAATCTTACATGCCACAGGAGCATCGCGAGTTCCTCGCCCACATCGCACAGTCGCGCAGTTTGAGGAGGTACATTGCGCAGGACTGTACCGACGCGGGCATTCATCAGGCGTACAATGACGTTGTTGAGGCTTTGGTAAGCTTTCGAAGCGTCCACATTCAAATTGCGGCTCGGTTTATTATCCAGCCATCCAAAGGTTGCCTTCATCCCCCGACTGGAGACTTCAGAGGAGCCGACCGAGTACTGACAACTCGAACATGGTCACCTCCCGACGAGAATGCTACCAGTTCAGAGCTGCGCGGCACCGGAGGTACAGAATTTATGTCGTTTTTGAAAAAGACCCGTGATGAAACTAGAGACACTGTTATTGAATCGGGGGAGCAGGCCTGTGAGCTCGACAGGCTCTCGTTGGCGAGTCACCATTTCTAAAGTGATCTGTACGGAGATGAACTGGAGTCTGAGATCGGGGCCTACGTAGGAGGTGTGAGTGATATTAGATTGATCTCCACGATGTATGGCTACTCGACGCGGGTTCCTGGCAGGATTTCGAGAGACTAAACAAGCAGACAACGATACGGTATCGGTTACAGCACCATTTCGCAGGACGTTACTAGATATTAAAACCCTATAGGTATCGAATGGGCGGTTCAGGTTGAAGGCAATACTTCTTTTACGAGACAATGAAGAAAGATATTGTAAGACTACAAAAGGAAATGACTATATAACTCGGATTTGGAGAGCCGGGGCAATTTATAGTGCAGCAAACGATACGCGGATTGAGTAGTTGCCTCATGTTTGTCCCTTCATCAGCTTTTGAGTAGCTCTCTCAGTTCTGTGGCGCTTTGCTAATCCTCTCCCTAATCCTTGCTGCCATCCAACACTACGTCAAAAAAGTCCTTACAATCCGCCCCCAGGTCAAGACTCGATACTGCGCTGAGTTGGTTCTCACACGTGTCCGAGCAAGGTATCTTGATATGACAAGGGTCACATTGATCGTCTGCCATCTTCCCCGCCTCGAGGAACGCTACCTTGCTCTTCAGGGTTCTGTTTTCCTAGTTCATTTGTCATTCTTGAGTGACTCGCGTAGCTTTCAAAACATTTCTGACCTTGTATTGAGCATCTCTGATCCTTTCAAGCTCGAAAATCCTTTTTTGTAACGTATCTATGATTTTGTTCAGTTGACGGATCTCCAGCTCTGCGGATGTGTCCTCGCTGGCGTTGTTTCTCAAGTGATTGACCTCTTTCGCCAGCTCGTCCCTTTGCTGAAGCAGACTCATATTCATATAGTGACACTGATGATTCCTCTCGGTTGACGACAGTAATTCCTCGTGCATCAGATGAACTGCATTCCGACAACCATCAACAGCGGCAGACAACGTTTGAAGATTTTGTTCGACGCAGCGGACGTAAGCCTCAGGACCTTGAATGGCCGTGAGCATTTTGGCGGAAGCTAGAAATTTTGGAAGATGATAGACAATATGATGGTTCTCTCAGTGATGGAGCGCTGGGCTGGAGGAGCGCCCATATTTGAAGTGTAAGGTACAATTACTTGGAGCTCTGATCGACAGCGGGCTCCACAGTTGCGAATGGCCACTTAGCACTCACCACAGTACAAGTACGGACCAAAATAGAAATCCCCTCTACATCCCTAGATAGTATACTGTATTTATGCAAATCATTAAACACAGAAATAGAAAATTGTTATTTTTGAGGAAGTCGGTGGAACAGGACATTACTCCACATCAACAGTCTCGTTCTGTTCTCGGTCGACGAATTTATAACGAGGTGGCATCTGCAATAGAGAACAGCCTACTAACAACAAACATGTCTAATTCCCTTCAAGAAAGTCCAACTGCACAAGATAAATATGTCGACCACAGGTTTGACGCAGGACCTGGGTTCGAGGAAGGAACACTCGACATGGACTTCTCTCTGCCACACCTCGATTGTACAGATCCTGATTTTCTTTGTTTGGACCCCTTTCCTTTTCATTCCCTAAATGATGAGAGTTTCCCACTTCTAAGTTCGGTCGTGCCAGCCGGAGTTACGGAACCATCACTGGCAACAGACAATTTCCTCCTCGATGGCTCCGGTGACTCGAACGCACTTCACAGCGAGTTTCAGAAACGTATTGACCATCTTGATGAGACTTGCAGGAGACTACAAAATGAGTATGGCCAAACTATCCTTACTGTGTGAAGTGAAAAAGCGTGCTGATACAATATTTTCAGATTTCACTACATGCAGAGGTGAGCACCACTCAGATGTATTACGTCCATAGGCTCTAAACTTACCTACTCGACGAAGTCGTGTTTGGTCAGTCGAAACGTACCTCAGGCAGCTAGGTGCTTGGTACTTCAACTTCAAGGCGGCTGTAAACAAGAACACTGCCATGTTGTCTGGTCGGATGGAATCCCTTATGATGGGGACGTCTTTTTCTTGATGGCAATTGTTTCGGTGGCGCATGGAGAGAGACATACAGAACGATGTCATAATGGAGCAAGCGAAGGGTTTTATAGTGTTGCCTTTCCTCCTAAGTTAGCCTGTATCTATTTAGTTGTACTATATCTCCGTATAAGATGATCACGAAGAGCACATTCCCTAATATCCAGTCCAAAGCAGAACTGTGACTCATCAGAACTACGAAGCGACCAACTGCTCCGGATACTATTGTACATAGACTAGGGTTCGATTGGTTTCTCCTTCCCGCTGTACCGACTAGGCTGCAAGATCCAGGCGATGACCTTTCCTCCTCTATCTCCCTCGTCCTATGTCCCACTTCATCAGGGCCCTTTACGGCAAGTTTCGACGAATACCAGCACGACGAGCCACGACGAATCGGTGAAACTCGAACCCTGGGATCATATCACCCATATTCCCGATCGACGGAGGGTTCAAAATTTGAACGCTCAGGTGATTATGCACTTACAGGATGTTTGGGTTGGGTCACTTACAATATGACTAAATAGAGAAAATATCGCCACAAGCTCAAAAGACGATATGCAGAGTTGGAAGAACTGGCCAGGGGAAGAGCTCCCGAAGCATTAAAGTTTATAAAATATACACCAGCGTGCGAGAAGGGGTCTTCATTTCCAGACTCGGAGCCTCAAAATGGCGCGAATATTTCTCGATGCACCTCATACGGCTCGACTGTATTGACGAGACCTCCAGCGACCCTGGACCACCCAGAAAGAGGCCAGCGAAGCCATCATACTGTCACTGAATTTCCGCACCGTTTACCCTCTGTCCAACCGGATCGTCAAGATACATATGACCACGGCCGAGATATGTATTGGGAGCCTTTGGCCGCTTCTCCATCAGGGCCTGACTCCCCATCCTTTGCACCACCGGAGATGAACGACGCTTCGCTCGAAGGCTGCTATGCAGACGAACAAGAAATATGCCCATGGAACCTGGCGTATAACTCCCTATTGGGTTTATGAATGTCTCTAAAAGTACTCGGCTTGGACGAGTGAGATTGATAGTGAAACATACCAGCCCCAGTTTGAAGGAAAGGAAAATTTTTGACGTATTGTTGATGCCAAACCAATTCGACACTAAGTCAACAGTTTTATTATATCTCTCCTACGTACCAGCTGCTACCATACGCCTTTTCAGACAAATGAACAAAACATTGTGGCGTCGGATGATCAAGAAGCTAGGAAATGGTGTTAACATAGTGTCCCTAGTGTTGTTCCTCAAGTAGCGCTCACCGCTTATACGTTGGTGACATCTGTATCTATTTCAGCTTGTTCAAGTAAAACGCGTAGGATCTTGCCTGTGCTAGACCGAGGGATCTTGGTGACGAATACGACACCTCCAGTCAGCTGCTTGTATGAGATGAGCTGGGACTTGACAAATTCCTCGACGTGTTCCTCCGTCAGCCGAGGCCAGCCCTGGGCATCAGAGTCGCTAGGGCGTTGACGAACCACATACGCGCGAAGTAATGTATCAACGAGACCACTTTCATCTTCAGAAGCCACACCGGCCACCGCCACGTCAGATATCAGCGGGTGACGTGATAGGATACTCTCAATTTCAGTCGGAGACACCTGCCAGCCTTTGACCTTGATGGTTTCCTTCATTCGCCCGGCGTAGAAGACCTTGCCAGCTCGAAGGTAAACGAGGTCACCAGTTCGAAAGAATCCCTCCCGGTCAATGGCCGCTTGGCTCGCGTCCACATCGTTGAGGTAGCCGGAGAACATGCTTGGACTGTGGATCAGCCCTTCTCCAGGGTTGCCTTCGGTCGAGAAGAGGGTAGACACTGGAGAGCGATCGACTTTCATCCGGACATTCGGCAATAAGTGCCCTACGCTCCCAGTATCGTCTTTCTCCCGCCAGGAAAAGAGCGTAATCCAGCCGGTTTCGGTACTGCCCCAGCATTGCGAAATCACGGCATTCGGGCTCAGGACATTGTAAAGGTGATTTTGAACCGCCGCTGACATCGGGGCAGCGGCAGAAATGAGATGCCGTAATGAAAGAAGGAGATAACGCTCAGACAGTGGAATCGAGGCAACGCTGGACGCTATTGAAGGCACGATTGCCACGTCCGTGATGGTAAAGCGGCCGACCGCTCGGGTGAAATCTGCCAAATCGAACCGTGGAAGGAAGTAGGTCGGAATTCCCAACCGTAACGGCAGAAGCATTGCCAGTGGCATGGCAAAGGCATGAAAGATCGGCAAGAAAATCAACTGTCTTGGCTGTATGACATGTCAGAATGATCGTCTTGCCTTCGCGATGGAAAAGGGGAAGAGACATCGTGAAGAAAAAGGATAACACGGACCACATAAGTCTTGGCACGAAATTCATTTTCCAAAGTCGCAGTTTGGGAAACTATTGATCGATGAGAGAGCATGGCGGCTTTCGGGAGACCCGTGGTGCCGCTGGTCATCGCATAGGCCGCAATTTGACTCGGTTCCGGTCGCTCCCAATCATCTTCGCCACACCGAAGAAGGTCCTCCCAACTTCGGCAACCCTTTGGATCCCTCTCCGATTCGAGATCAATCAAGAATATGTGATCGGCGGCGAGCGATCCGTGCGAAGATACTTCAAGGACTGGGTCTGAGCATTGTACCTGGCTCACAACGAACTTTGGATTCGTCAACTTGAAGATGTGGGACAGCTCGGAAGGCGTGTAGCCTGGGTTCGTTCCCAGGACGCAACCTCCCGCCCCGATTATCCCGAGCCAGATCAGCGGATACCAGATCTAATGGTGTCCTTGTCAGTGCATTCTTTTTTTGAATCAGTCTGGCGTTGTGTTCGCCGGGGCAGTCGAAAGCCCTGTTTCGCGGGAAGGGGACGGTTGCCGCGATGGCCTGGCTTACGTTGTTGTACATATGACAGCAAACCACGTCCTGTTCCTGCAATCCTTTTTCTTTGAAACCCTTGACAAGTCGACGGATAATGTAATAGGCTTGATACCAGGATATCCTCTTCGAAGGGTCTTTAGCATCCACGAAGACCTAAATGTGTTTAGCCCAGTTTACGGCTAGGAGGATCGATTTTATTTACCTGTTGATCTTTCTCGAACAGCCCCGGACGATCGAATGCGAACGTCAGAACATCCGTGGATGGAATAATGACCTCCTGAGGCCTGGGAGCAATGGGTACGGAGGTCGACATGATATTACTATTATGGTTAGCAGCGGCTCTTAATGGGAGAGTGCAGGTGGAATAAACTTCCTCGATGAATCAGACTCGGCGGAGAGGTCACGTACTGCCGTAGTACACCTTGCCACGCAGGACAAATTTCATTTGTCCGGTGTCCTGATTCCTACGGACCCAGAATCAGGCACGTATGAACGGGGTTGAAGATCAACTTATATTACTCGAACCAGTTTGCCCCTCATGCAGTGGAAGATAGACGGGTCTCAGTCTATTTCCAACTTCCAAATACTCGACCTTCTGACTCCTCCGTAAGAATCCAAGAGCCGATCCACCATGGACTTGATACCGTGGTAGCTAGGACATAGGTACAGAATTGTAAAGAACAGTACTGCATGTTTCGTGGAATGTGACTACAGTATTGCCAATGTCTAGCCTATAAGTCCATGCTTCTGGACAAACTTGAATCTTGTTTCGAGCTTGTCTCTACGACTCTAGGTCTTATTACTCAAAGACACCCATCATATACCGGGCGAAGCTCGTGAGAAGGTGAACCTTTAATGGAGATGCGGATTACTATACCTTCACCTCTGGACAAGTCCCGGCCAGCATTACCCCTCGCCAACCACCCGAGTTGTGCGGCCGGTGAAAGCCTACCACCTTTGCCTGATCGGAAGTATCATCCTCTCATACGCGCTCTACGTTGGTCGGTTCTCTCTGTTTATCGCCGGCTTTGCTTGCTGGTCATCATGATCAACATCCTTACAATGGCGGCCCTCGGCGCCAAACATCAACTCTTCCTGTTGTCGTCAGGCGCCACCACTGCGGCCAGCTCGATCAACCTCACGACCGCTGTCCTGATACGCCAGGAACTGGTGGTAAACTCGCTTTTTTGGATTCTGGGCCGATGTCCAACCTCGACTCCTCTTCGCCTTCGACGCCTGGCGGCGAAGGTATATCATCTTGGCGGTGTTCATAGCGGCGCCGCCATCGCGGCTACTCTCTGGTTCGGTATCTCCAACGTGACCCTATTCAACTCTTTGAGCTCGACCTCAGCCAAGGAGAGCGAAATCTCGATCCGGACCATCACCATTCTCCTCGACATCCTACTGGTCACGACAATCGTGACTGCCTTTCCAGCCTTCCGTACCTGGGCTCACGATCTATTTGAGATCATTCACCGTTTCTTGGGATGGATTGCTCTGGTCCTCTTTTGGATCTTGTTTGGGTTCCTGGCTCACGTCCAGCTCACTGACAGTCCCCAACTCACCGTGATGGATGTGGTCGGTGCGAGTCCCGCATTCTGGAGTCTCCTCCTGGCAACTTTCTCCATAGTGCTGCCCTGGCTCCGTCTGCGCAAAGAGTCTGTTCGTTCCGAGCCACTTTCCGATCACGCTCTTCAGCTTCACTTCGCCGGAGGGCGTCTGCCACTGTGCGCGGCGGTCCGGCTGTCAACTCGTCCTCTGCTGGAATGGCACGCTTTTGCCACCATTCCATTCGACGATGGTACAGGGTATTCTGTCATCGTGTCTAATGCTGGAGATTGGACGGCTCACCTGCTAGAGTCACCACCAACCAAGCTTTGGATTCGAGGCATACCGACCATCGGAGTGCTTCACATGGCGCCGATGTTCAATAAGGTGGTCCTAGTTGCCACCGGGTCGGGCATCGGTCCCCTGTTATCACTGACGGCGCATCGGCACCCTGTTTGTCGAATTATATGGTCAACGCCAGATCCCATTGCTACTTACTCCAGGTCAGTTGTGGAGAAAGTTCGAGAAGCCGACCCGGATGCGATGATCTTCAACACAACCGAGTCTGGTCGTCCTGACCTTGTCAGACACATTTATCGACTCTATTTCACGTCCGGTTCAGAAGCCGTCTTTCTTGTCTCCAACCCACGGACGACAAGAAAGGTCGTCTACGAGCTTGAATCTCGGGGCTTGCCAATTTTCGCACCGATTTTTGACTCTTAACCTCCCAAGAAATTCAGAGGAATATGAACTTGCCACGGGACGAGTCGAAGGGCAGGAAAAGAGATGTTTCGATGTTTATTCGCATGGAAAACGAATAAAGGCCGTCTCGAGGAGATCATTGTGCACAATTTTGTGGTAAAAGACTGAATGTGACACGACAAGACGACGTGTTGCCACATGGCCATTTTATCGAACATCAGGCAGCCGTGTAGGCAATGAACAGTAGCAGTCTGTAAAGACATGCAATTGGGACCTGGGGACTGTAAACCTACTGACCGAAGCTGGACTCGTAGATCCTTACTAGAGACTCTTAGTGCATATATTGTATGTATACCGTCCGTGAACACGCCGTACTCTGCTGCACTCTATCACTCACCACGGTGAAACCGACATTTCTTCTTTGCAACATGCACATCATCATCGGCGACCCTCTTTCGCTTTCGATGGTCAGATGTCCCAAAACAAGCGTTCAACCCTTGTTCGCTCGCGAGGTCAAGAACGGCGCTTGGTAACCCGCTTATAAGAGCCCCTGGCGGAGTGGAGAGACCCATACATATGGTTATGCTGATTTGATCTCCAGTGTCATAATTGATACGCCTGGAGAAATTGCCATTCTCATCACGGTGAGTGTCGTCATCCCAATTGCAAGTCATGGGTTGTCCGTTCACATACAGCTGTGCACGTCCAGCTGCAAGCCGAGTGAGTAATGGCTTGAAAGCAGGGTCGACCCCGGGTATTGAACACAAAAGGAACCCGGCGCCAGTAAACTTCCCATCTCGACGGGAAGGCATCCCACTCAGCTCAAAATAAAAGAGAGAGGCGATGGCACAATGGGCCAAGTGATCGATCTGCTCTGTCAGCGAATCATCGCCCTCGACTCTATCCGGAAGCTTTCGCATTTGATTTACGTCGTCAAGGGCATAGTCGCGATCCATTTCGTGATCCAGACGGTGGTACCGAGGATGATGGGCGAACGCTTGGCGGACCTGCTTGTCTCTCGACTTCTCCCAGATCAAATCCTGAATGCGAAAAGGAGCCTTCCGGGCCTTGGCGGTTGGAGCATCTTGTGCGACGTCGACGTCTGGGATTGTTCCGGTGCCTAAAGATACAATGAAATCGGTCCGTGACGACGGATACAGCATTTTCGCTTCCGACACCACCGTGCTGACCGGATCGTTCTCCAGAAGGCCCGCATCTTGAAACGTGCCTAGTTGAGGAACCTCTTTGGTCGGAAAGAATCTGCAAGGCAGAGTCAGCCTGATTCCGACATTGCAATAGGGATCACCACTCACGTGGGGGCGGCAGAGGCTGCCCGGGCACTGATCAGAGGTTGTCAATATCAACGCAGACTATAGCATGCACGGAGATGGAGTCTTACATTTCCCAAAGACGAGCTTTCCGGGTTTCTACCCATTCTCTTCAGCCACACCGCGACCGTCAACTTCGAGGAAATTGACACTTACCTGGATTGAGATTATTCTGCCTGGGTTTGGTGTAGTTCGTAAACAGGTGACAAGAAGGCGCCTTCAACACCGTAGCGGCTAATACCAGGAGCTTGGTACCTAGTCTCGTGGCGTAGGAACAGTCCTGCATCGTCGTTGACCTCCCCAGCAGAGACTGCAAAATCGATTCGAGGTTGTCCGGACGGTAGCGGCCATCTCGAACATACCACTTCGCCACCTTCGTCAGCCAAGAGATGAGAGGAATCTTGCATGGTTTATCTTGTTCAAAAGCCGTCTCCGCCAATTGCAACAGCATCTGGATAGATTTTTCGACCGAGTCACCGCGGTTCCACATGTTCAGCGTCACAAAGCTTCCTGCAACACGGTCAGCTTTTCTGTCCTCGCCAAGGGTCAGTCATATTCACCGGAGCTGACGGCACCTACCACCTTGAAAAACTTTTGAATTGGAATCGGGAGGCCAATGCGGTCTTGAAGTCTCCTCAACACGGTTAGTGGGATGATAGCCCGAGTTCCACCTCCGTCGATGCTGAGGATGCTCACTCCACTGGTCGGAGGCTTGACGGCCACCGTAATGTCTCGATCCCATACACGCTTACAGAGGAAGCATGAAGAGACTTGATAGGTCCAGGGCCGAGTGGGTTGTGTTTTTCCGAAGATTTGAATACAGGTCTCGCAGAAGCAGTGCCCACAAGGGAACCGGTACTGGGGAGGACGTCGGATGCAGCACAAGCAAGTGACGTCGCTGCGGATACGGCGCCATCCCTTCACAAATTGTTGAAGCACCTGCAAATGAAGCGACGCGCTGGGTAGTTCCGTCCCAGAGACCAGTGAATCAAAATATTGTAACAACTTACCCTGGATGAGCTTGAGGACTGCCGAACGCAGGATAATGTCGGGCGAACCCTCGAAGGATACCACTCGTCCACCAAGTGCTTCGCGGAGGGCGTCCCGGTAAAGCGACTGAAAGACTTGGACAGAGTCAAACACTACGCCACGTCAATCCGGTATTCTTCAATTCATGGGTAATCAGGTGCTCACACCCAGAACTTACAGTGGCAGTTCGGGGGGTAGCTATCGATCATCAGACTCGAGGCGATGACAGGGACCGCAAAGTTGGTCAAATCTCGAGCGGTATCGCAAGCCTTGAAGAAATTCGTCAGGTGCAGTGCGTGATCTTCTGCCAGGGGATTGTGGGAGCGAGAGGCTCTGATAAAATCGAACGGATCCGAGCCCGAGGCGGAGAAGTGCTCACAGGCGGATTCGAAAAACGCTGTAAAGTGGGTCAAAGAATACAAAGTACGGGCCTCACGTCTGCAATTTTCGGCTTTTCGGACACGCAAGAGAAGTTGTTGCTTCAGGTGCTCCATCGACCCTTGGGCCGTCCCACGGAACTTTTGACTGGGGGGCACGGCAACAACTTCGATGAAAGAGAATAAAACAGATGGATCTTGGCTTGTCTCTTCCTTCAACAACAAGAGCAGGGCTTTTTGGGCTTCAGTTTCTGCCATCTGGGTCAGTGGGATTTTGTCAGTCACGACGACCACGGAAGGTCTGGTGGAAGGTGTGGAGGTCGGGCCAGTCACGTCACGTAGCCAGCCAGCCAATTGAGAAGCAACTCCTCGGATTCCTCCTAGGTCGGAGGCAAAGATACAGAAAACGTCGGTGAAGGGTAGAAGAAGTCGGCTATAGATTGCTTGTTCGGTGCGTTGCATATGATGAGACTTTGATCCGCCGGGCCTGGTACGCAGAGGCCATAGGCTTCCATCGCGGCAACGGTGGCGGTTTGGTGTCTGACGAACACGCTCGCTACCGACTGAGCCCGTAGCAATGAGAATGGGTCTTCTGGAACTGGGCGACGCAGGTGCCACGTGAAGGTCAATATCTCCAACATAGAGTTTGCTCTTGAACAGGCGACTTCGGGGAACGTCGAAGAGCTTCTCGAGGGCAACAGATTTTGCTTGTTGACCTACAAGTACGATGAGGCTGGGACAGGTATCCTCGGGCTGCTCAAAGCGTGAACCCAGCGTCTGCAATCTACCTGTGTCGATCAGTGACGTCTCATAGCCCTGATCGCATATCCTGAGCCATGGGTGATGGTTGCAAAGCTTCATGTTTGTTCTGTTCGGTTACTGTGCAGGGTGGAGGTACTTGCGGGAGACAAATAGTTGAAAGGAATAACATCTTCGACTTGGTTCTCGCTTTATAGGAAGCTACTTAACTCTGCAATTCTAAAATAGAAGGTCCTCTCTATCAATAGATACACGAGGGCTATTTTTAGTCCGGTAGGAATTTCCTAGAGCCATCGCCCCACACCTCCACCTGCGAAGGTCAATCGTCATGAAGGTCCTGGGCAACAGGGCTGTATAGAGATGCCTTCTGGTAAGACAGTTCAGGAGGAGATATCTCTGAGAGCTGCTTTTGAAAATCGCCAGCCCACTTTTCGTCCAATTCTCTAGTCTCTTGCTCGAGCTGTTCAATACAAGCATTCAACACGACATATGCTTCGAATGCTTCCCGCAGTAGCTTAGTAGTCGACTGCCACTTTTCTTTCCCGCGGTCGATGCTGTGCTCCAACCAGGCATTTTCCTCCAACAACCTCTCGACAACGTCCGAGTTCACCGAGTTCTGGAGCTGATCAACTTGATGGAGTAATACGTCCACGTTGGGTGCGATCTTCAATGGACTGGGGCTATAAAGCTCTGTGACGGTTTCTGTTGTAGAACTCATTTCAGAGGGACTCCTGTAGAGTATTCTTGATTTCAAGGTTAATGACAAAAACGTTGGCGAAAAGCGGCGCTGCTCTTGTGTCCTTCACAACTGGAAAGTGCGAGAATCCAATTAACGCCGGGATTATATAGGCCACAAATCAGCACAGCACTCTTTTCGTCGAAGCAAGCCAAGACAGTCGGACAGATTAAGGGGCTGTTCCCATAAATGTAGGGATCAAGAACTAGCCCCACCGGCTATGTATGTACTGTACTACTTAACCTGGCGCCATAGAAGGCATGTATGTGAAGAACTTAATTCAGAGTCAACATCGGAACATGTCATCCCGCGATGCAATGGTCATTCAGGCGGACGCTATTCCACAGCGTTACAACGTCCTTGCTTTCCTATCATCCTGGCTGATTCACACCAGCTACCTGTTCCTCCCGGGCACGTTCACCTCTCTTGAGAAGCACCTTGATAACGAGAGCGGCCGAAGAGTAGTCGAGGCAGTGAAAAATGTCCCACTGCTCTGGCTGGCCGGAATATGCTGCATTGTCGGGACTGCTGGGCTGGGCTATCTGTGGTGGACATGGAGTTCTAATCCGGTCTGGCTTATTCGCAATATTTTACTGTGAGTTCCGGGCCCGAATACCGTATATAAGACTCTCGAATTAGCTAATCGTGGGCACTCTAGACCAGAGACAGCCAGCTCCTTTCTTGGCTCTTTAAATACGCTCATCAATGTCTACTCCGCGCAGAATGGATTTTGGTCACCAACAGCGGTGGTTGCCATGACCATCAACACAATATTTCTCGTGGGAATGCTGGCATCTTTGCTTGTTTACAAGTATCAACTCCATGTCATAGATCGATCCCGATTTGATAGCTCATTTCGATGGAACTTCCGACGTAGATAAGCTACCACAGAGTTTTGCGGTTGTGTTGAGAAGAACAAATACTGAACACTATAACGGCCCCTCGACATATAATTCCAACTCTGCGATACAGTACAGTACCTCCTCCATATCTAATTTGTGAACATAATTCCCCGATTTTACAGTATATCTATTACTTTTTGGATTACTTCAAGCCTCCCTCTTCTGGGCGCGAGTAACTCGTCGCTCTTGGTTTCCCTTCAAGTCCATGCCTGTAATAGGTCTCGGCTCGCGACGGCCGTCATCTTTGGTAGGAACCGCAATGTTTGTGCATGTATCAGCCTTGCAATGAAAGTGAAGCCGTATCATTGGCTTCTTTCGGAGGGCATATCTCGACACGTCCGGTGAGGCAACTCGGTAAGACTCCGACCGGGAACAATGCTCTGAAGGACAATACCTTTGGCAACGATCGCACCTAGGGCGCAGTTGGCGAGTGTTATCATTTCTTCCTCCGTCAGATGTCATATTGAGGCCAGTTCTTGACTTTGTAGGAGGCTTGGATTGTGTACTTCAGCTGATACAATGTAAACGTCAAGTGACGAATGCTGATCCAAGGTGAAGAACGTGATTTCAATGTCTTGATGATGGCCTGATCTTGTCCAAGGGAAGAATATGTAGGAACTTGTCAAGCGATGAGAAGCTGAACGTATAATGAGATGGTGTATTCAGGTCTGAAGCGTAGAACTGATCCTATATAGACACGCTTCAGTTACATTCTCGTGCTCATGGGTCATGTTGATATTTATGGTATACACAGTGTACTATATTTATTCCTAGCTCATCGGCTCCATGAGTAGGCTAGCCGCCATCCAAGTCAGTCTCTTCAGGTCCCCTCATATACAGTGCATCTGAAACACTCTAGGGCTTGATCATGTCCTTTGCTGGTCACCTCAGCCGCCATACCTTCTGCGCACCACCCACATAGCCATCACTCCTCTTTGTTACAAGATGCATCTTCTTGAGCTCTCTCCATTTGTGGCGTTCGAAAGTCTTCCGGGTAGGACCACTGGGGTACCGGATAACATTGATTCTGCACTAATGTCAATACTCTTATGTGGATCACAGATAGGAGGCGGGGGTCAAATACCAGAGCTTGGTCCGAAAAGGGTGATTTGTCGTTTTCTGCACAGCTCAGAATATATGACCGTCCACTCCTCCGGATCAGAATGTAGACTTCAGCATGACACTGCTTGTGCAGGTCATACCCACTCTTGAAGATGCTTTTCTTGCGTCGATAGAATCGTGTTCGTTCACGTTTCGCATTTTGACGTTGAATGCGTAACCGAGACTCCGATTCCGACACTATGCCAGATAACTGCATTCTAGAAATTTGGAACTGGATATAGTACAGCTGTAGGATGGAAATTGGCACTGAAGAGTTGCCCCTGTTACCAAAGGAAACGAGGAGGGAGGGAGGATTTGAAAGTTCTCGTATTATATGTACAAATGATTAGACCAGACGAGGCAAGGTTCAATCGCAAGAATTTGATTAAGGGTTCGGGCCAATCCGTTCCGGTCAGTTCCAGTGATGCTTTCCTTCTGCATGCTGACGGTCTGTAGAGGATAAATATGTCATCCTATTACAGTAGAGCATGACTATGAGAGTGGACCTTTGTGCCATGAACCTTCCACACCATCATAATATAATGCCCTCGATACTACTCGAGTACTGTACACGACGCCATGTTCACTCACTCCAAGTGAAGAATGAAAGCATTTTCCAGGGTGATCCCTAGACTCCGACAGCAATCTGCGGCATCTGACGAACATACTATCCGAATGGACGAGAGAAAGTCTCCTTTATCGACAGAGTATGACCTTTCGGCACCACAGAAGATCTCCAAGGGACCTGCGAAGCGTTACGGTCATTGCTATAGTATGCCTGAACCCCAGGTGCATCGGCAGCATCTTCCTGAAATACAGTCATGCCAAAATGACGACGGCACCAACATGGAAATTCGAGCTCTGGAGGAGTACAATCGGCATTTGAAGGCGGAAATGAGAAAATATTACCAACTACAAAGTGTATCACAGAAGCTGCTGGAAGAGGTACGGACTTCCACAAAACGACTCAAAGATGCCGTCCTCGAATTCCGGCGAGCTCACAAAGACATTGAGGAAAATTTCCGCCAGGAAGAAGACCTCCACGAAGCGGAATTCTTGAGAAGTCATCAATTTTGAGGGTGACTGTGCACAGTGCTGGAACCATATCTGTCCAGTCTGTCTCTGGACACCTGAAAACGACACTATCTAGAACCTGTATTTGAAAAGATTTCTTGACGTATTTCCTCCAGTATCGCTTCTGACGGCTGTATGAGCTCGTCCCATTCTTTCCGTTGGGCAGCTTTCTCTTCTGGATCTAGATCAATTTCTTTGTTCTGAACAACAGCCATTTTGGACAACTGCTTAGTCTGTAAATCGAAGAGTGTTTCGGCTTCGTAAAGTTGTCTTTGATGTTCGTCCATATGACCTTTTAGCCGGTTGTCTGCTCTCTCCCGCCGCCTCGATTCGTACTCCTGTGTCTTCCGCCGGATTTCCGCGATTTCTTGACGATTATCGCCATTGAATCGACGTCCTGGAACTCGATTGCCTTTAACCACGTCGTGCCATTCGAGATGGATTTTCATTTTAGGTACCTCAGTCGACTTTGTTATAGTAACTTTGTTATAGTAACTGCCCAATTGTGCCTTGACGTTGTAGGTTAGGAAAGAATGATCTTGAACAAGCGCTATTCACATTTTGTGAGGCAGTGGCCCCAGATATAGGCAGATCAAAATGGATTTATAAGCGACGGTCTTAACCACACTGGACGGCAAGAGAAATCTAAGGGCCAGATCCCAGAGATTTCGCCTCTGAAGTCAGCAATAAGAATGAGAGTACGGTGACAGGATGAAATGGACTAGATAATAATCGGACCGGTGTTACAGTACAGAATGAGTGAGTGAGTGAGTATCATTGACCCTGTCCTCTCTCTCCGTGGGGAGTGATATGCCGGGCTACTACTATTCTAACTACTCTATGATTCCATTCAGTATGAGACTACAATACATGCGCGATCTTTCAGCCTCGTTGGGGCCTGTAATGATCCCTTGGCCTCGCCGGCGGGGCTCGTGACTTGAACCTTCCGGATGCTTCCGCAAATTCGAGCACTGCGTTGATGATTTTCCATTTGATCCCGCCACTGCCTCCTTTACCTTGCTCGTTCCGAGGAGTTCCTCCGAGCATGCTTGCGGTGCACTCAAGTGTACCACCTACCTTAGTACGTAGTTCTTGTCTTGCTTCCCAGAGCCTCGGACAGTCCACCAGTACGTGGACTACAGTTTCGATTGCTCCGCACACGCAGCGGTCGTCATCGGTGAATCTGAATCGTCGGCCGTGTGGTGCGAGCCAGGAGTGTCCAGTCCGCATCTGGATCATGAGGTAGGTCTGGTGTCGAGTAAGTTGACCGTAAAGGCGGAAGGCTCGCTTGGCCGGTAAGCCTTTGTCGATTCTTTTCAAATGCTGGCCTTTAGGGCTAGCTCTCCATTCTTCTTGCCATTCTCCTTGGATTTTTGTGCGTGCTGTTCTTTTGGCTGTTGATACAAGGCGACCAAAGCGGTGTTGCTTTTCAGACATGACTGCCTGCTTTGCGAGCCGGTCAGCGAATTCATTCCCTTCAATGCCCGAATGGCCTGGGGCCCAGTGTAGCCGGAGTCTTATTCGTCGATCTCGAAATGTCGAAATTTGATTCAGGATACGATGTACTATCGCTTGTCCTGATTTGTTGGATGGGTTGGCAATGGCTTTAATCGCGGACTGACTATCGCTAATGATAGTATAGTTCTTGTCTCTCCGTCTGTTGACTCTTTCTTGATAGATGGCTTCGACGGCGTGACAGATAGCGATTAGCTCGGCGGCATGCACCGTCCAATCACTGGCTGGGCCAATTCCGATTTGCCACGTCCGCTGTGGTCTCTCTTTTCGGTACACCATGACCACCGCGGCGCCAAGTTTCGAGTCTTTCTCCGAGGCATCTGTGTACATGACCGCCTCTGAATCTTCGATCAGCTTAGCTACCTTGTCAAGTGCCTGCGACCTGTCATGGTCGATTGTGATCTCGATTGATTCCGGTATTCTCCAAGGTGGAAGCGGGATAGGATCGATGGTCTCCAACGACTCGAGTTCCTCATTGTCGAGCGATTTGGTGGTCTCGGCCAAGGGAAATCTGGGCTGAGTTCCCCGTCGGTTCACTCGTTGTCTGACTCGATCCATAACTCTGGCGAGTGGGTGCGTCGAGGGTAGAGAGCATAGTCGCAGCACCACTTCTTGTCCTCGCTGTTTGAGCCTGAGGCGCGTGGGGAGGATATAGCACTCGACTTCAAGCACCTGGGTTGCAACAGACCGGAAAGCCGAGACGATCCGGAGGAGCGCTGCTCTTTGGACGGTGTTGAGGACTCGGAGGTGTCCTTTGTCCCGGTTGGGATTGTGCCACACTGTTGATGCATAATCGAGCTTGGGTACGACGCAAGCCTGATATATTTGCTTCATTTGGGCAGGCCGCAGGTGCCTCAGTCCTCCCATCCCGAGGGCGGTGGTGGTGGCGGCTTTCACAGCTTGTTGTACGTGGTCTTTCCACCGAAGTTCGTCGTCGAATACCACTCCGAGGAGTTTGGCTGTGCGGCCGGCGTGGATGACCTTGCCATCCATGGTGATGCATCCTTTCCCTCGCTCTTTCTTGCGTCTGGTGAGATGAATTAGTTCTGTCTTTTCTGCCGCGAAGCTTGATCCCGTCAGCCGCGCCCATTCCGTGACTCGAGGGATGTCTTCTTGCTGAATCTTCTGGAGATTTTCTTCTGCCGATTTCCCGACTCTCCATCGGAAATAGTCATCGATAAATGCTGAGGCGCCCCCCTGGGTGTTTACCTCCTGGTTCACCAAACCTGAATTGAGGAGGGTAAACAGAATGGGCGAGAGCGGTGAGCCTTGTGCTAGTCCTGCGTTTTGCAGAGTGCGGACCTTGGTGGAGAACCCGTCGAAATGGATGCTTGCCGTTCGACCTTGCATGAAGCTTTGAATCCATTTCCTGGCTGTTGTGGGTATACCTTTCTCCCGAAGGCGTGCATCCAGTGTTGTCGCTTTGACCCCATTGAATGCTCCTTTCAGGTCAAATGCGACCAATGTAACCACTCTGCCTCTCAGCCATGCTTGGTCGATAGCATTTGCTAGAACCAGAAGGGCTTGCTCCGTTGTTCGGCTTGGGCGGCCCCCAAACTGTGTGTCCGGGAGTAGTTCATACTTTTCCGCGTAGTAGGAGAGGCGTCGAGCGACCACCGCTTCCAGCAGCTTGCCTAGGGTGTTCAAGAGTGAAATAGGACGGTATGCCGTAGGAGATGTGTAGTCCGGTTTGCCTGGTTTCCTGAGAACCACTATCTTTGCCACTTTCCACTGCTGAGGGTAGTGGCCAAGGTCGATGGACGCTGTGAAGATGGCGGCCACGGTCGATGATATGTATGGCCAGATCTGGGACCATACCAGGGTTGGTATTCCATCATCACCGGGTGCAGTCCGTTTCTTCATTCGTCTGAGTGTCTTCACGATTTCTTGTTCCGTGATTGGTTCCCATGGGATCTCCTTCGGTGGGACGATACACTCAGGTGGCGGGTGGCCGGTGGGGGGAAAGAAGGTCTCCAATAGTACGCGTGCCTTGTCATGGTTGTCCGTTACTTCGTGGTCACCCACCCGGAGTGGCGGCAGGTTTGCGAAAGCGTCGTTCCTCTTCATGTATGGCGTTGCGCGCCACACTGTTTGCGAGGTTGCTTGGTCGAGGAAGTCTTTCCAGTCTGCTGCCTTGACTTTCTCGAGTTGACGAGTCCAGTGTCTTCGTTTGGTGCGCCATGTCTCGTGCAGCTCCACTGTCTGAGGGTGATGGTGACCATTTCTCGTGCAGCTGCGCTGATACTTCCTGCGAGATTTATTCACCTCCTTGAGTTCTGTTTTGAGTTCCCGAGTAAACCATCTCTTGGAGTATGGGCTGGATTTCGCTATCGGTATATACTTGTCAATGGCAGCGGTTGTTATGTCAAGGAGGGTTTTCACTGTTTGGTCCAAATCCACTTTCGTTTGGATACTCGGAATATCCGACATGTGTGACTGGATCGTAGCTCCTATCTTGGCCCATTCCGCTCGTTTGTATGCCCGGCGTGGTGTAGTTTCTGGTCGTTGTTCCGCCCGAAAGTTCCATTCCGAGTACGTGGCGCAGTGATCGGATGCGAAATTGTCTTTATACAGATCACATTTTACTATCAAGTTGGGTGTGTTCGTAAGCGTCAGATCGATAGTCGACCTTTGTCCTGGTCGGCTGAGTGACCAATATGTGGGGGTGCCACTAGGAAGGCACGATGACAATCCTTTCGCGTGGATGAAGTTGATGAGCTCCTCAGCATGTGCCATAATATGAGCGTACACATATGTGCTGCTCCAAGCTGGGTGGTGTCGGTTGAAGTCTCCAGCTATGATAAGGCTGGTTGGGGATGGCCAGTTCCGCGTATGTTCTTGAATTGTCACCTCAATCTCGTTCAGCGTGGCTTGCATGCTCTGTAGCTCATTGATATGATGCAGCTCGATGGGTTCTATGTAGACCGAGAACACCAGTGTCTGTCTTTTACCGTTTCGGATTTTGATTGCCGTGACGTCCGGATGATTACACGCTATTTGGCGGTGTGCTGTGGTAGAGATTCGTTTGTTGACGTAGATGAGGCTACGTTTTCGGATTTGGTCGTTTTGATGTGTAGGTTGGTATGTGTACCAGAGGCGGTGGTTAACATATGTCTGGTACGAGGTGATGGAGGGCTCTTGTATTAGCAGCACATCGAGGTCCTGTGTTGCTTCATCGTTGATGAGAGCCTCCATGCCGGCGCGCGATTTCATGATGTTCAGCTGCAGTATTTTTAGACTGTTCTGATTCATTGGGAACCATTTGCTTGGGTAAGCCCACTCTCTTCACCGATACTGAGGTGTTCCGGTGCCTGGCGGTTGCCGCTCCTGCCTCCTTCGTTGGATGGGCAGTGTCGTCGCTCATGATCGCCATTGCAGAGGTGGCATCTTTTAGGTTTTGGACAGTCTTTCTGGAAGTGCCCTGGTTCGCGGCAATTATAACACTTCTTCTTTTCAGGGTCATATGCTGATACCCCCATGTGTCGTTGACCATACACTAGCCCATGTGTAATAGCTTCTTGTGCCGCAGCCTCAGTGTCAAACCATACTCCGAGAGTCGCATGGTATCCGATTGGCTTGCCCTTTGCAATGAGCCATGTGGCTTCGTCGATCTGGGCGTTCTTGGCCTGCATCTCGTTTTCCTCCATGAGTTGGCGAATGAACTCGTGTTCGTTATCTGGTAGCACAATGCCGTCGGTAGGGAACCTATGTATAACCACCGGGTATCGTGGTTTGACCAACTTGGTATTGTTGCCGAGTTCCTGCAGCCATTCAGTGTGCGTTTTGGCCGTCGCTGCTGCTTGTTCATCCTTGCAGCGCACCACATATCCGGTGCGAGTTGTGTTTACTCCTACCACTTCGACCTCTTTTGTCTTGTCTGTCTTGAGCAGGGCTTGTCTAATGAGGCCAATGGCTCTTCCTATGGGGAGGTTTCTGGTAAGGGTGTCTCCGTTCACTTCGTCCTCGGTTCGGTTTGCCTTGGTGCTGATGCGTAGGCACTGAGGTTCTTTCTTCGGCTGGCGGGAGTTGGCCGGTGCGGTGGGTCCTGCGGGGGTTTGAGTTGCGCTGCCTTCGTTCGCAACTGACGCCCAGGACCGTAGGGCGGTCGGGGAGGTGGTGGCACGTTCGAGCTTGGATTCGAGGGAGCGGACCGCGTTCTGAAGTTCAGTATTTTGGCTTTTTACCTGTTTCAACTCGTCCTGTATGTCGCGAAGGGCTTTACCCTGGCTTGCGATGGTTTCTTTCAGCTCTGATATGGTCTTCACGAGCGCTTCTAGGGTGGTTTCCTGATGGCCTTTGCGCGGGGGAAACAATGTTTCGTCTCCGTCCGCGACCACAGAAATCGTCTCCAGGTCTGAGTCATTTTCAGCGATCAGTTGGGTCGCTTTTGCGCTGGGTTTCCTGGCTCTTCCTGAGGGGGGTCGTCGTGGTGTTGTCGGAATTGCTGGTGTTCTGCGTGTCGTCGGCATCGTCCAATCGGGAGCTGCCGACGCTAAGGCGCGTCGGGCGCGTCAGGCTTGGAGCCTCCCGAGACGCGTCTGATGTGCTTCGTGCTCTTGATCTTCGACTTTTCCGATTCCTTTCGTTCCCTCTAGATGTCCCTGAACGTACCCTCGAATCGTCTCCGAGCTGATCGGTCCCGTTACAGTACAGAAATGTGCGGAACTGGTGTCACTCCAAGCTGCACAAAAATACTAAACAACAGCGGGATCTAGTCTTTAGCGCTGTAAGCTTTACCGTAAATACCTTAGATGACAATGTTCAAGCTATCCAATTAACTTAGATCTATGAGTACATGTAAATTACGTCACTGTCTATACGGATATACTAGGTGTCATTAGATCACATTATTCAGCGCCAAGTCAACACTAGCATTTAGCACGTGACTTTTCCATGAAACCTCAAGGTTCTGGCGTCGGAACTGCGCCCTCGGTATGTTGAGTACCTTCGAGCCCTGAAACTCATCACGCATTCTTCGTGGTGTGCTCAAGTTATGCTGACGATCTGGCTGTTCTGTACATATTGGGTACAGAGACCTGCAAGTACGCAGGCCAAAGTGCAGACCTGCAGTGTGAGTGTTCCTATGAACTACGACTCTCTTTCTTGTATGTACAGTACAGTATAGACAATCTTTTAGGCTTCATTCCCTCGCAACGGCCCATGTCGATCATGGCTCCAAATCTGTTCCGGTCACAACACGGACAACACATGATTCTCAGCCAATCACTTACGGCCTCAGACATGGCCAAGGTGGTTGGTTGTACTAGGCGCACTGTTAAACGACACCGCGCGAACCTACGATGTTTTGGCACCACTACTGCACCCCGCAATCCAGGCGGCCGACCTTCGATTCTAACGCCAGTGATGGTATCGGAGCTGTGCGAACATATATTTGATAAGCCCGATGAAGACTTGGACGGCATGGTCATATGGCTGTGGGATGAGTTCGAGACCCTTGCATCGCGTTGGACGATTAGCAGAGCTTTGTCCTCCGCAGGCTGGTCCGCGAAATCGATACGGCAGAATGATGACCAGACTGGTTTTATCAACACAAAAGGCACGTTTACCACCATCCCACAGCTCATAAAATCACACAGCAGATACCTGAAGGTTCAATCCGTCTACTGACATTCAATATCCGCCGATCAAGGTGAACAACGCGATCTTCGAGCGTGTGGAGCCGGTTGACAAGATTATTGGGATTTCGATCGATAGTATTCAATCGTTGGTTGTACTCAGCGGCTCTATCATGCATGTCATGGAAACGTTCATGAAGGATTCGGACGTGCTCGCTGAGACTATTCGGATTGCGGTCAATAGCACTGAGACGAGGATAAAGACCTCGAAAGTCGTCGCCGAGGTTGTCGACGCTTTGTTCAAGCTCTCCAAGGCGCTCACTAAGGCTACGGGGATTGCGGTCGACGCCGTTGAAGCGGTCCTCAAGGTTCCTGAGACGTTCATTCAGGCTGCCTGGATTACGATCGATTTGGTCGAGACGGGGCCCAAGATTGTCAAAGTCCTGACTAAGAGTATTTACCCTTTGCTCAAGACTCCTGAGGCGTTCGCTAAGACTGTTCGGAGTGCGGTCAATGGCGTCGAGGCGTGCCTCAAGAGTGTTAAAGTTCTCTCGCAGACGACCAAAGCTTTGGTCCAGGGCTCCAAAACGCTCGTTGAGACTATTTGGATTGCGGTCAATATTACTTAGGCGTGTATCGAGGCCGGCAGTAGCCTGATTGAGAGTGTTAAACCTCAACTCTAGCACTCTGAAATCCTCACGCAGTCGCCGAGCATCCGCGAGAAAGCCTTCGAGGCGTTGGTCTAGATTGTTAGCGAACGTCGTGAGTCTATCGGATTAATTAGTGATGCCCGAGGAGACGGATGACTCTAGCTAACAATTCTGCCATCTCTCCTTCGTCATATCTAAAATGTCCCGGAGACAGGTATTGTAGGGACTCAGTACTGAGATTATTATACCAGAGACGAACGGTACTTCGATGTTCAGTCGACTATGAGGCCAATTAAGTCGTGACTAGGAATGACACGAACGACAACCCATCTTACCCTCAGGAAGACAAAATGAGCGTCTGGTCCACACAATATTTGATTCGGTGCCTTCGCGATGCTTATCACTCCAGGTAGTGGTGCAGGCCAATGATCGGTCGACACGTTCCGAGCCGCCACATCGATCTCAATTCGGGCATGAACCGTTCGTTCCGTAATAGATGGGGAAGTATTACAAAAGCACCAATAATCTTTCAAATGGTTCAATGGACCTACAGTAACTTACACGATTGGTGGAACGGCTAGATTCGTGCATATTAGTTCTATTAACACAAAGTCCACTTTGAGCCCCCCAAAAATCAGAGGTCTCCCTTCCCAACTTCTGCGCCGCTACTCCACCCACGCTCCAGGCATGCGCCCTGCACCCTCGGATTCCTCATCCTCTGCTTCATCATCGTGACCGTACCATGTCATGAGCGTTGCAAGAACGATTTGCGTGTCATGGTGCGATGGACCGAGCGCTTTGACACGATGATTTAAGCAGGAAGTCATCAATTCCACAGCTTCTTCTTCACGTTTTTGATCTTTCAAAGTATACGCGAGGTTGGCCATACTGGTCAGCGTGTCAGGATGCTCTTCCCCCAGCACTCTCTTTCTTGTCTCCATTACTTGCACCTCGAGCTCCTCCGCCTGCTTCCATCGCCCTTGATTCCAGTATGTCGATGCCAGGTTGGCCATACTGGTCAGCGTGTCGGGATGCTCTTCCCCCAGCACTCTCTTTCTTGTCTCCATCACTTGCACCTCGAGCGCCTCCGCCTGCGTCCATCGACCTTGGTGCCGGTATGTCGATGCTAGGTTGCCCATACTGGTCAGCGTGGAGGGATGCTCTTCTCCCAGCACC
>NW_015622524.1:51637-52078 GCF_000836115.1 Exophiala spinifera
TGAACATATTTCCAGCTCTTTAGCTTGTAGCTCCTCCGCCTGCGTCCATCGACCTTGGTGCCGGTATGTCAATGCTAGGTTAGCCATACTGGTCAGCGTGTCGAGATGCTCTTCCCCCAGCACTCTCTTCCTCGTCTCCATCACTTGCACCTCGAGCTCCTCCGCCTGCGTCCATCGACCTTGGTGCCGGTATATCGATGCTAGGTTAGACATACTGGTCAGCGTGTCAGGATGCTCTTCTCCCAGCACCAATGAACATATTTCCAGCTCTTTAGCTTGTAGCTCCTCCGCCTGCGCCAATCGACCTTGGTGCCGATATATCGATGCCAGGTTGGCCATACTGATCAGCGTGGAGGGATGCTCTTCCCCCAGCACTCTCTTCCTCGTCTCCATCACTTGCACCTCGAGCTCCTCCGCCTGCGTCCATCGACCTTGGTGCCG
>NW_015622524.1:52178-60783 GCF_000836115.1 Exophiala spinifera
TATGTCGATGCTAGGTTGCCCATACTGGTCAGCGTGGAGGGATGCTCTTCTCCCAGCACCCTTGAACATATTTCCAGCTCTTTAGCTTGTAGCTCCTCCGCCTGCGTCCATCGACCTTGGTGCCGGTATGTCGATGCCAGGTTGGCCATACTAGTCAGCGTGTCAGGATGCTCTTCCCCCAGCACTCTCTTCATTGTCTTCATCACTTGCACCTCGAGCTTCTCCGCCTGCGTCCATCGACCTTGGTGCCGATATGTCGATGCTAGGTTGCCCATACTGGTCAGCGTGGAGGGATGCTCTTCCCCCAGCACTCTCTTCATTGTCTCCATCACTTGCACCTCGAGCTCCTCTGCCTGCGTCCATCGACCTTGGTGCCGGTATGTCGATGCTAGGTTAGCCATACTGGTCAGCGTGGAGGGGTGCTGAGCCCCGAGTGATTCCATGAGTCCATTGAACGCCTTCTCCAAAGAAGCTTTAGCGGCAACAAATTCACCCTTGAGAAGCAATGCCTCCCCTAAATGGTTATAGCTCTCCAATGTATGCTGTTCCAAACTACTTCTATACTGCTCCTTCCACTGGACAACCAAAGTGTGCGCCGCTATGGCGTCAGTGTACTTCCCGTCGACGATGAAACATAACCCCATCTTCTCGAGCAACTCATATCGCTCAGCGCAATCTTGAACGGCATCATCATCACATATTCGCTGTGCGTGCGGCAGATAGATGGTCCATATACCTCGATTATGATGCTGCCGTGCCGGGAAAATCTCGGCTACGTGTTCCAGACAACTTTTGGTCCAATCCGACAATGAGTTCTCCATCTTCAGCCAGTTTCGAGCAGCCAGCTGCACCAGCCGATGAAGGTCGTACATCTCGTCGAAACTTGTGACACTGTCGCTTCTGGCGTGTCTTTTTATAAAAGAATAGCCCGTCAAAATGGCAAGAGCCTTGACCATTTCGATCTCCGAGTTCCCTTTCGGCAGTAATGATCGCGGAATATTCTTTTCGTTCATACATGCCATCGATGAAAGTATCTTTGCGGCGAGATTGTGGTGTTTACGAATACGGTCAAATGATATCAGCCACGTCGTGGCGATGGGATTCTTCGCATTAGGGTAACGCGACGGGTCTCCAAAATCCTCGCTCAGAAGCTTGATAACATCGTCCTCCGGCTGTTCTAATAGTCGAAGATACATCTGGGCAGATTCTTGGGTCATATTGATGAACGATGCGGCCTGGATGAGTGCGAGTGGGAGGCCAGCTAACTTCTCCGTCAAAACGAATATGGTGGCATCGTTGTCGGCAAGGTCAGGTTTCTCCAGGGCTTCTCGGAACAGCTTCACACCTTCCGCTGGCGACAATTGATCAAGTTCAATCACCCCTTTTCCCGCCATAAATGTAGCTACGGCCCGAGACCGGGTGGTAATGACAATTGAGCCATGCGCAGTGTTTGGCAGAAACTGTTCTAAACTTAGAATATCCTCACTGGCATCCGCTCGTCGTCCCCAGAGCATTTCGTCGTCGGCATTGTCCACAATCAAGAGCCATTTCTCGTTCGACGAGTGACTGAGCCGCTGTTTGAGTAGGTTCTTAATATCCGCCTTATCGTCTCCAATCCCAGGAATGCGAAGCTTCTTCCCAATCTCGAGCACATCTCTTTCAAATGTCAACTGCTCGGACGCTTCAATCCAGAAGACGGAATGGTACGGATGTTCCTTCTTCTGCTGAAACGCGAGCTCCAGGGCGAGTCGGCTTTTACCGATGCCTCCGAGCCCCAGGATGGAGGCTATCCGGCGACTGTTGGGTGTAAAGAGAAGCTCTTTCAGACGTGCGATCTCGTCGATACGACCAACAAAACCGGACAAGCCATCGAAGGGGACATGCCAGACCGGGCTCGAAGATTCATCTAGGTGTAAAAGTCAGTCATTTTCATTTAGAAACTTACTACAACTGCAACTAATAAGGAGCTTACCCTTGTCAGTGACCTCATCTACCACACTCCATTCATCCAAGAAGACCTTCACGCATGCCGCCGCCATGGCCGCAGCGTAGCCCTGCCAGGCCTTGCTCTTGTGACTGTCGGCATAGTCACACGCTGCCTTGATCACGATCGTCGGATGCTGGTCCCACACGCCCGCCCCTTCCATTTCGAATGCCGCCACCGCGTCAAATTGTGCCATTCGATCGCGATCTTCCCCAGACTTCATCACCGTGTTCGCGGATCCGAATCTACCAAAGTGGATGAAAGGAGTATCGTTCCGATGTAGGAGATCTCCTGTCTGAGGAAGGCTGTGTCGGTCACGCAAGATAAGTCGGGCCTGCCCGCAACCAATTTCGTCACAACTGTTGTAACAGTTCTCCCCGTCACTGCTACACTGATCGCAACTACTGTCCAGTCGATGTCGATGAATGTAAGTCGCCTCATAAAGTTTGTCCTGACTGGCGCCCGGATACTTGGCGTCTGGCAGAGCCTTCTGTAAACCTTCCGATTGCAGGAGAGCGGCGAGATTTCTCGTCAATCTGGTACGATTGTCGCGCACCTGTAGCATATTAATGAATGACTGGATCTCCGAGTTGGCTCTTCCCAGGCTGTCCTCGACTCCGCTCTTCCTCTGAAACCCATTGGGATATTGACGACCAAAGTCATACTGAATCACACTGGTGCTGATGACAATATCTCCGAGCACGATCTCTTCGTGCGTGTTCGGATGGACCGGGACGACACCACAGATGCCAACCACCAACGCCAGCTGAATACTGGGAAAACTAGAGCGGAGGCCTGTAGCCACCGCCGAGGCATTGACACTTCCCATTCTTGCCATGTGCGCCAGGACCACGTTATGCTTTCCCATCACTCCGGTGGTATATGTATTCCGATCTCCATCCGCTTTGCCATATCGCTTTCCCTCATCTTCCCAGCATCTATCAAACACCGCTCGGACCTTTTCAGCCTCTAATGTCAAGGCACAGATGATGGCCACCTTGAAGCTGCGGCGATCGCGGGGAGGGCCGCTCAGCGACATATCCTCAGGAAAGGTGAGATGGACGACCGTTATACGGCGAGGCAATGCATTCGATATGGCTGTCGTGTGCACCGCATATGCGACGAGGCACTATCTTCATGTTGATAGAACGACACGGTCGAAGACGCCAAATGTATATTGATCAGGCTGAGGAAGGGCGCAGTTAGACTTATCTTCTCAGCTACGCCTGTTAGATCGACCAATCATAACTGACGTCGACACACACTTCCAGAACACGAAGCCTTCGAAAGGTCGTCGTCACCATGGGTGTGACTGCCTTCACACGGTTCGAAATCTTCCGCGCATGGGGTGATCCAAGGGAGGTCAGCCACTTCAGCAACTAAACAGTTATCGATAAAGCCCCAAATGAGGAGCCTCCGTACTCTGGGTATGGAGATTATTATCCCCAACAGTACGCTACATTGGATCTGCGGTGCCGAAATGGAATGCCGCACCATCATTCGATCGAATTCCCGCCGTGTTAATGTAGGACTGCTGTCCGTCGCTGCACCGAATTATTCTAGGTTAAATTAGTGGTTCGCCAGATGGCATTCGATTGTGCCGAGTTTCAGATGCCGAAATCTTTATTGTCGTATACTCCGCCCTCCGTACAAGGGGGTACGAAACATTCTCCCCTACCAGACAGGAGCTATGGATACTCGTAACGAGAATATTATAACTGCTATTGTCTCGTAGTCCTACTGTACAGTACAGGAGTGGTCACTGGTCCCTTGGTGATTGACCGACGAGTTGTCCAAAAACTTGCCAGGAAGTCGCTCTACGGTTCACCGTAAAAGTAGCACAGTCTGCTGGATGTTTTGCAGTATAGAAGATTCGAGAAACTCTCAAGAGGACAGGTGTCCTCTTGTAGAGAGAGGTGTCAACGCTGTACTCGCGCCAAAGTGCTGGCCGACAGTGTGAGTGTTCACATCAACTCACCACTCTCTTTCTTGTACTGTACTGTGTAGACTTTTTTAGGCTTCGCTCCCTCGCAATGGCCCATGTCGATCATGGCTCCAAATCTGTCCGTGTCACAACACGAACAAAGCGAGCACATGATTCTCAGCCAATCACTTACGGCCTCAGACATGGCCAAGGTGGTTGGTTGTACTAGGCGCACTGTTAAACGACACCGCGCGAACCTACGATGTTTTGGCACCACTACTGCACCCCGCAATCCAGGCGGCCGACCTTCGATTCTAACGCCAGTGATGGTATCGGAGCTGTGCGAACATTTATTTGATAAACCCGATGAAGACTTGGACGGCATGGTCATATGGCTGTGGGATGAGTTTGAGATCCTTGCATCGCGTTGGTCGATCAGGAGAGCTCTATCCTCTGCAGGCTGGTCCATAAAAGCAATACGACGGATCGCAAAAGGCCGAAATGCTGACCTTCGTGACTACTACCAGAATGCCATGTCCGAGTATCCATCATATCAACGAGTCTATGTCGACGAATCCGGATGCGACAAGAGAATCGGCTTCCGCCGCTGGGGATGGTCGCCTCGTGGCGTAACCCCTACCAAGATTGCCCAGCTTCCCCGAGGAAAGCGATATCAGATTTTACCCGCATTCAGTCAGGACGGAATCGTGATCACGCGAGTTTTCCAGGGCAATACCGATGCTACTATATTCCTAGACTTTATCGAGCAATTACTCTGTCACTGCAACCCCTTTCCTCAAGAAAAATCTGTAATCATCATGGATAACGCATCGTTCCATCGCACGAAAGAGGTTGAAGAAGCATGCGCACGCGCAGGAGTCAAGCTAGTCTTCCTACCTCCCTACTCGCCCGACTTTAACCCCATTGAGGAGTTCTTTGCCGAATTGAAGGCGTTTGTCAAAAAACATTGGCATGTGTTTGAGGACAATCCATCATCCGATTTTGTTTCGTTCCTAGAATGGTGTATCAACGAAGTAGGCGGAAGAGAAGCAAGCGCACGTGGCCACTTCAGGAGCGCGGGCGTTACAATAGAAGAGCTGTAAAAACTGTATAGTACTGTAATCCTAAGATCTAAACACTAGAAACTTCTGATAATGCTGTAGCTGCGGCTCCAGGCCGAAAATAACTATTAATCAGTCCACAAGACACCACATACATAGGAAAGGTCAAGATGTATCGACCGACGCTAGAAATCCAAGACGCTATCCGCTTCAACATTATTTTGCTTGCAAAGTTTGACCCATAAAGGAATGTCCTTCACAAATCGCCGAGCGATGCCTTCCTCCACCCCTCCTTGCTCAATGAGAAAAGTAGGATTCTGGTCCTCATAGACCAAGTCGAGGTCGAAGGCTTTGTCAAGAAGAAAGTCAGCTGCTTTTTGATATTCGTGTTTGTGTGATTCCTTCTTTACCCGGGACTTCAGCCAGTCGCAGTAGTCTTGTACATTGACATCGTGGAGGCCAGTGATGTCGAGACGCTTGGTTTCGGGTCTCTGCATGGTTTCTGACTCTGTCGAAGATTGAGGTGGCAGAACGTTAGTGATCTGGATCGGGGCCCTGTCGAAAGAAACAGATCCACGGTCAACACGCTTCTTCCGCATATATTGTTCTTCTTCTGCATAGATTTGCTGTCGAAGGCTGTCCGGGATGTCGTCATGAGATTCCAGACGATTTTTATCCTCGACGTACCTGACGAGAGTTCGTAGATGGTGGCCTTTTAAGGTGTACCTTTTTTGAGTTTGAGTGTCATGCCAACACCAGGAATGCTTGACACAGGGTGGTCCCGGACAACGCATTAAGGCGTAGACATATCGCCAAGCAGAGGGATTGCTTGTTGTGGATTCCTCAGCGTCAATTTGAGCGGCACGCTCGGCCAGCATGTGTTGGGTAGCTGTCCCCCTAACTTTCGTGGGTCTAGTCGCTCCGCTATTAGTCGAAATTAATGGGTTAACTTCTATGTAGCGAATGCGAATTTTCACGAAGAGCTTCTTCCCTTTCTGAAAAAGCTCACTCCATTCTGTTAGCTGTCTCTCCACAACGGACCATTCAACTCGCAAATCGTCAAACTGCCGCGTGAGCGGACGCCCTGTTCGCCCAGTCACAGACACGATCACCTCGGTCTCTTCGACTCGAACACTCCGAGGAGGGTATCCTTTCTTTGACAGTCGTTCCTCCAGACGCGGTTGTAGGCACTTCTCCCAGTATACCGCAGGACTGAGCACCACGTCTTGTTCTGTGTCCGTGATAATCGCCTTCTTTTTCATCATGACTTTCCACTCGATGGAGTAGTGTAAACAACAAGGAGGCACCTCCTCGTATGTTACGTTCCCATCCCAATCTTCGAAGGACACAAAGCCGAGTCGCTGCGGGTGAGTCTCTTGTGAAAGGACTGAGAGTGAACGAGAAGACAATCGCGGAACCGGAGTCGGTGCGGTCGAATACGGGGACCAACGTCCGTTCACCGCAGGGGTTCTGGTGCGACAAGTGTACGGTGATCCCCAGTCTTCTACAGACGGGGCCACAGACCAATCTTGCGCAGAATCTCGTATATTTGTCATTTCCACTCTCTTGAGCCTGTACTCGAATTAGAGGCTCATCTGAACAGTGCAGTGACGCTCCAATGTTCGGATGGGTGGATGTGTATCTTGGGTTTGTGCAAGCGCAGTAGAAGTCGCGGAGGTTCGGCGTATAACCAAGCTTGGCATCAGCAAATCTGGTTTACTCTCACCCAGATCACACCCAACAGACTGCCATCGCAACACCATCGCGCCTCAATGAATAGTCAGGTCGAAGCTACCAACGCACTTTGTCTTTTGTCATGTCGTGTGGTAGATTAGAGGTGAACGGCGAAAAAAGGGAATAAGATTGCTGTCGCATCATTAGCGGCTCTCCAGAACATTTTCGATTCTACCTGCTTCATATTTCAGCAAGGAGAAATCGATACTTTCAGTCGCCGGCCACTGTAGCGCTCTCATTGAACCTTGCATAGTAGAAGTGTTCAAAGAGAGGACAAGCGTAAAGGTGCCCTACCATGCATGAATCAATTAGCTAGTCGGTCCGGAGAATCAAATACCAAATGCATTTTGCGTTGTCGTTTGTCGCACAAGCATGGCTATGCAAAGGCTGTCTCACACAACCACGGACATAGAGAGTCGCCATACAGAATCGACGCGTCGTGGTATATAGGGAAGAATTCAGCTGTTAATCTGACCTCAAAAACCAGTGGGATAAGCTTGTCAAATTATATGCAGAAATTGCAAACGGAGCTTACAGTATCCTGCACTTCCGAGAGGCCCATGGCGAGATGCCAAGTCAAGCTAAAAAAAAACACCGTTCAAATGACATACGCCTTTTCTTAGAATCAGATAAAACTTTTCCAGTTGATAAATTACAGCCACATATAATTGGACTACACACACAGTCAGCGCTTAACTATAATAAGTAAAGCCTAGACAAAAGTGGATTCTGTGCAACTTTATTTATATAGTTCTTCATTATCAAAGGTGACGCCAGTTTCGCACCATTCTGTATAGTTAGCGTACAGCAGTGAAGACAACAGAATCAGACTCAAGAGGAAATCTAACTCCCTTGGGAATAGAATTTTTGACTTTGTTCTAGTATTCATCAAATTGTGCCTTGGCCCTGTGGGTGAGGCAAGATAGTATGTCAACAGAACACCATGGTCGGAATCCGACATTGGACCGGGTTTATAGTTATTGTACAGAAGAGACAGGAAGAATCAAACTTAACACGAGAGTTAAATCGCTTTGAGGTGTGAACTGATACTCATTGGGAAGCGGAGCTTGAATAGGCCAATTGGAGAGACCAGGTACCACGTGACCGATGTCAAGTGTGTTTTCCTGAGGAACCGTAGCTTGCGCGCCAACTGAGGAGACCACTATCACGTGGCAACAGGATTGGGACTAGGACAAGCAATCCAGGAGCGAATTGATCCTCAAAGGTTACTCCTTGGCAAAACTGGCTCCTGAAGGATTGGCACTGGTAACGCCTCTCACCTTTGTTCGTCCTGAACCCAGGAATTTGCTCCTGGTACAAATTTGGGCTTTAGATAGATCCTCTCCTCGTGGCCAATCAACACTAGAATCACTCTCCTGGGCCGGCTCCACTCCTTAAGAATGCCTAATACCGAGATGACATCTTGAGTACAGGTTATGACCAAGGATGACAGCTGCAGGACATATTCTGTCCTCACGATTTCCTCCTTGACGTAAGTCGAGCCTAGGTCAAAAATTTTTTTTATCTGGCCTGCCTTTTGGAACTTTCCTCACCAACTATGGCGAGTACGCTAGCGGAATCTAGTGCCTGCTCATCGATATCTAGCTCTCTCTGGGGCACTAACACAATCACGTTTGTTCCATCCGTAGTCACTGCCTCGAAACAGTTGTCTGGCGTCAAAAGATGCATGTTTGTGTCGAACATTCGCAGTCCTTTTCGCATATTTTTCTTCGCCACTCGCACCACTTCTGATGGATCAGAACGATCTACCCATATAGACTGCACATTTCGCCAAATGTTGTTTTCTCTGATTTTGAAATGAATGCATACCTGTTCCTTGGGCATAATTTCTTGCTGCCCTCGACGTTCTAGCTCTTCCTTCTTCTTCTTCTCGTCCTCCTC
>NW_015622524.1:60924-67741 GCF_000836115.1 Exophiala spinifera
TTGCTCCTGTTCACGTTGCTCCTGCTCACGTCTTGCATACTCCTCCCTTGCTTGTTCTTCCTGCCGAGAACGTTGCTCAGTGGCATCAATGCTGTCGTGAGAGGTCGCTAATTGGTTCCATATCTGGGCAAACCAGCCGTCCAAGAGATTAGAAGCCCCCATGAAGGCGAAATAAAGCGATCTGAGGACGAAAAATGACGTGATGCCTTCTCCGACCTCGTCTTGCGGGCTGTGCAGGTGGTGGAGGAACAAGAAGTTCCGGTCGTCCTGAAAATTGTCTAAGTTGGGTAACCCGCATCTCCTTTGCAGCTTTTCTCCAGGGCCTGAAGTGGTGAGTAACGGTCTGGACAGCTCTGGAGCAATAGAGGGTCGCAGTAATTCTTCCGTATCCATAAGCCTACGAACCTCAGGAGACTCGAACCCGACACGGATGGCCAATTCCGCGAATTGGCGTAGTGTGGCTCGGTCAGCCTTCGCACGAGGTCTGACTGTCACATCGTCACTCATCGGCTCTCGTGGGATTTCGACAAAGTGTCTCATGGCAAAGGCGACGATCTGGCGATAACCAAGGTCCACCTGTGCATCGTGCGGGCCTTGGAGTGTTTCAAAGCGCGTCTCGCCCACTTGGATCACAACTTGGTCATCGCGTTGATTGATGGCGGTAAAGCCACGTTCGAAGGCCGACAAGATCGTGTCGCGGCGTGATATCGTCATCAGGTGCTTGACGCTACCGACGCATGCCTCCCAGTAAGTGATATCCCGGAAGAATGTATGCAAGGATGGAATCAGGTACTTAAATTCGCATAATCGCTGGAAGATGTACCGTCGCTCCTCCTCACTGAAGGCTCTCAGAATTCGACCGGCACGTATTTGGGCTTGAATTTCCTCTGCGTCATTTGAGGATACACCTGGAGCTCGGAGCTCCAGCGCCTTCACGTCTCGAAAATCAAACTTTTGCAGGGCACTGGGGTCGCCATCAACCAAATCGTGCCAAAATCGTCGGACATGTTCGAGATAGTTCAGTATCTCCTGCGACGAGTCGGTCCATGCCAAGTCAATGTTTGGTAGCACCACCTACGTCGTCAGATTTCAGTCCCAGCACTTTGTGAAGCGTGGTGAGTAACATCCCACCCCATAGGCCGGGGACATCGAGCAGAGCGTCGAAGGCGGCGGTGAGTTCAGGGTGCTTCAACAGTGCTCTCAAATTACGACTCCGGCAACCTCGGAGGCGAGCCCACCATCGCAATTCAAAGCTAAGGTTGCGCTGAAAGTGGTACAGGCGGATCTTGTAGAAGATCATTCCGTCCGTGGGGATGCTTTCATTCGCGTATTCCTCGACGAGGCAGCGCTTGACATCCGTCGACAAACCTGGCCGGTACATCAGTCCGCAGCGTTCACCGTGATGGTTTGTAACTCACCACCAAGGTAGATGTCAGCGATCCACCATTTGTCCCGAGGAGACAGAAATTCGCGACCGGCTTGGATACGGTGCTTGCCATGGAGGCAGATGACTTCGGTACCGGTGGGAAACCGGAGCTCAGGGTAGTCATCTCTTTGGGGGGTGAACAGATCCGCGGCCGCCACACCAGAAAGATCAAGGGCGGCATCGAAAGAGGTTTCATCAATCTCGACCAAAATGCGATTGTTGATGAGTTGTGGTCGACATCCTTCGCGTCGGTAGATGCCTTTTAGACGTTCAACGTTGTTTCTATCAAGTTGCTCATGAGCTTCGAATTGAACCTTCAAAACATCAAGAGAGATACGGGCGGTCCCTCGATGTTGCCGGCGCCTTTCCGTTTCGAACTTTGCATCCTCCAGTCGGGCTCGGCTGGTTCGCATGGCGCGGAAACCTGTTGATGGGCAATATTTCCAAGGCCTAACTGTGCGCAAATGACAAGAACGACCGGCTAATAATGGCGCGTGGTTTGCAGTGTTTGGAAATCTTGATGACTTGATCTTGATACAGTGATCCTACTTTTACAGTATCAGGATTATATAGGTCCGAACGGGCTATAGTTGTAAGGAAGTCCGAGGAATAATGGTAAGTTAGTGAAAGACAAAATGGAGGAGTTGAGTTGGTTTTCCGCGGAACCTATATAAGTAGGTAATTTAAGCAACACCTTAACAGGTCCTACTTTAGGTCGTTGCTTTTATTGACGATGTACCTCGATCTGGCGGCTTTTTCCAAGTTTGTAGTGGATTCCCCTGTGTGACTGACTATAAAGGATCCTCCTTTCTCCATCGCAGTGAATTTTTAACACTCTGATGTCTTGAGTTGTGCAGGCCAGGGAAATGGAGCATGTCACCCAAATATTCATATTTTCGGCCGCGGTAAGCTAAATTCCCTTGCTTAGCAGCTTATAGCACCGTTCCATTTCCCATCCGTTGAGTTACGAGAAGATGAGCGAAAAAGTGATTAATTCAAAGGGAAACACAATGCGACACTGCAACAATATCATAAAAGGTATACAATCGTTTAGATCGTTAGGTCTGCACTGGTAGACCCGACCATGCGGGCCATACACCAAACCGAGATAGTTACCCTCGCTGCCCATTTGCTCGTTCTGGTGTGTAGACAATTCCGCCTTGATGTTGACCACATTGTCCCTGAGTGCGTTCGTTTGCGTGTTGAGTTCCGATACACACACACACACACATACACACACACACAACCGCCCTCCCCCTTGCTGACACATTGCAACTTTCTCGTTGAATATTAGCCGATTATGCTATACCTAATTAGTGATAGTTCGTCTTCGAATAAATTATGAACATGACAAAGCGAGTAGATCCGTGACACAGATTATCCTGTGATCTTTATTGCTGAGATACAACCCTGAATATGGTTTGTTTCTATCTAAGTCAACCAAGTGAGATGTCACGCTCGGACACTCATTGCAAATTCCTTGTCTGCTCGTTGAGTTGTGCTAAGATTCAGGTGAGGGAGCGTCGATAATCTCTTTTTGGGAACAAATCTCGTCATGAGAGGTGACACCTTTAATTGCAGCACTGGTGTAGGTGGGTGGCGCCTCCGTTGCTTCTTGGGCGTTATGTCTTTTCTTTGGGCTCTGTTTTGGACGGAATGATTGAGGCCGCCTGTTGATGATGATACAAATGACGCACAACATTTTGATTGAATGCTAAATAAGAGGTTTCTCGAATATGATACAGCGTTTGTGCGATCACAAAAAAATGTTAAATAAGAGGTTTCTCGATACAGTACGGCGTTTGTGCGATCACAACAAGGTGGAAAGGGAGATCCGTTTTATATTTAAATCGTGTGGATAGAGCCGAATCGAGTCCCAGGATCCTGTTCAGGTCGCCCCTTTTCTACAGACTTTGGCTGTTGAACGTAAAGATGGTACTGTAAGCGGGAACGACGGTTTGGCTCCGTTTCGTTCGCCTTGATCTGCCTCTCCGGATGCACCATCCATTTGGCAGGTTGCAGCGACCGCCTGTCTTCGTCGCTCTTCCTCCTCCGTCTTACGGGCCTTCCAATCTCGGCGAATCCTTTTGCTTCCGGTGTTCTCTTTATGCCACGAGAATGCGAATTGACGTGCACGTTTAGGTGGTTCAAGGTGCCATATGTCTTTTCACAGCCATTCCAGCTACATTTGTACATTCCATCTATCTCTTCATATCGTCGGCGGGGTCGCTTGTACTGAGAACTTGGGGGAACGGGTAGGAATTAGTAGGCCCGGGCAGCAGCTGATGATGTTAGAGGGCTCGTGCGTGCCAAGTCCAGCTTAATCTTTACTGGAGGAACAGATAAGTATTGCTTACGTGATATGCGCAGGCCCAAAAAAGTTGCGTAAACCTTATTTGGACTGCGAGCCTCGGATGGCATGGAACCACAACATACACATTGAGCGACCTACACAAAGGAATATTGTCTCCCTTAGGTTCATTTACGGAATTGGTGCGTGTTTTATGATTGATCTGAGACCAGGGAACATATGATGTGGCGTAGAAGCCCCCTCCTGTACCTATCTCTTGAAGGGTTGGAAATCCGTCTCGACCAGTGTTACCTTCTCATGAAGATGCTGTCGTGCCAATCTCCGCAAAACGTCCCGAGTTTCCGCAAATGCTGACACTGAATTGGATTAGTCTGCGTCTTTTTCAAGGAACGGTAATGCTCACTGAGGATGAGGGTCGAGCCCTGGGACGCATGCCGTAATTCGGACGCTCGCCTCTTCTCCTGTGCTGGCGGATGAAGTATGCCGACGTCACTTTGGAGTGGCACATCTGTCCATGGTTGCATGAATTCATCTGTCGAGTACTCGGAAAGAGCACTTCGGCGCGCCACGTTTGGTACGTCTGGGTTTGGTCAACTTGCAATCGAGAAGAGGAATCGGGACCGCTTACATTGGGTTCGATACTCGGGGGGAATTGGGGTTGAGGGAAGACTTCCCGGAAAGCCTTCCATTTTGTCGTCTCGGGATTTATCATGGAAAGCCAATTCCTTCTCCACCAGTTCGTCGAACTTCGCCTTTCCGGGATAGACGGTGCTTCGTCTCCCGAATGAGATCTTTGAAATATCGTCGAGGTTCACGTAGATCGAGACTTGGAGGATCTATCTTTTGATCAGTGACGGAAAAGATTGATTGGACGAATCACGTACACCGCCGCTCTCCAGCTTGTCCTCATCCAGGACATCGTTCACAAAGGGTTGCGCGGCAATGCCGACATCTGAGATCATTTAGCAGAGATCGGGTCTGGAGTCGGGGTACTCACCAATATCACTGATCTGCCAGATCAAATGGATTCTACGAGTGACCACACGACGATCGTGGTAGCCATGAATCAGCTTCTTCAGGTATGGGACTTGAGAGGCAATTCCCACTCCATCAGCGATCAACAGGACCGTCTCACATTGACCAACCGGGACCGTGTTGCCGTGTGGCCCGCTAAACATGGCCCATTTGTACTCGAAAGGTCCATCTGGGCGAGCGGTCTGGAGCAGGTCCCTCGTGATGCCTCGCCGTGGCTGGATAAAAATTTCTAGGCATTTTTGCGGCTCAGTGGACCAAGAGGCGACCATAAATGGATGGCTCTGCCAAAAGGCTCCCAGACCTACGGAGGGCATCCAGAGATTGATGTATTGGCCTGGCTCGATGCTCAAAGGTTTGCAGAGATGCACCTTCATTTTTAGCATTCCACATGAGCTCGTGACGGTGACCCGTGAGCGCTTACGGTAGGACCATCCGTTGCGGACGAGTACCAACACGGCTTCGCAGACGAATGCCAAGGCCAGCAAGGCTAGGAAGACGATAAGATACAGTCGATCCCGACACCGTATTGACGATAGATGTTCCCAGATTGAAAAAGCACAGAGAAGCGACAATATCTGGTGAAATCGAAGAAAGATCTCATATGACACTTTCCGGACCAAGCGTTGTGGAGTGATCATGAGTATGCAGAGTGCCAACCCGGCCTGTATAGGTTAGCTGTGAGACAAGCGGCAGGGAAAAGGAATCTTACGAGAGCCACGAACGGTTTCTCAAGTTCTCTCCGAAATGAGACCCGCTCGGTCACGGCGGCCACAATGACGTGAAAAGCGACCAGTCCAAAAGCGACGAAGCTAACAGTGCGATGCGCAGCTCGAACGTCGCGCACAGAGAGACCCAACAAGTCAGCCAGAAAGTTGAGATGAAGACCACTCAACAACGGGCCTAAATTGATGACCGCCAACGTCCCGGCGCGGTGTCCGGCGAGCGACAAATTGGTGACACCGACGCTCAAACAAACGACGTTGACCGTTAGGTATATTACGTGCAGCAAGACTGCTGTCACAGTCCAGGGACCCATAAAGGCGTGGCGGTTGAGAACATAGGTATAACTTAAATATTGGTGTATCTGGGAAGCGATGGTGAGGATCCTAGGAGCAAACGATGACACCCCAGTTCGCAGTAGAAATGTCAAAGTAATGCCAGCGATGACCACCGCATAGATCTGAGTGATCTCCATGGTGACAAAGAATTGAATTGTCTGAACGAAATATTGACTGAGAAAGAGGGCTAACTGTTCATGATTGGGAAGAACGAAGTATATATAGCCCGGGATAGAATGATCATCCCAGCACTGCGCTGTGTTTGGATCCAAGCAGGCAGTGCAGGCGGTCCCATTCAGCCGGTCAAATCCGATGCGCCTTAGGTGAATCTCACTACTCTAGCTGACAGGGCCCCTTGACTCCAACATAAGTCACGTAGAATGAAAGTGCATGTGAGGCTTGCTTGAGAGCATTTAAGTGCGTATTACCCAATGATTTGAAGTTTTGCGTCATATGACAGAGCGAATACTTTGATTCAATGCTCCATTCCCGCAATCTTATCGACGTACCTGTAGGCTCGTCGGACGTTGAATGCAGCCAGCTCTTCTAACAACATCAAGTCGGCCTTGCGCCACGGGCGCTGCAACAAAATGTGCTTTTGAAACTTAGCGCCTGGAGGAGTCATGGTGATTTGAGGGCCTTCTCACCTGTTGCAATTCCGACACGGATGCTGCAGAAGTGGTCATCGACAAAAAGCTGACAGATGGAGAATTCGCAGGCCAGCGATTGGAATTCTCGATTCCGATAGATCCGTCCTCGTTGACATACTTCTGCATCAGCTTCGTCGCGATATACCCGACCGCCCTCACGTCAGCTGTGTTTGGTTCCTCTTCGGCGCAACAATGCTCTTGGTTGGCTGCAATCGGTCAGTCATAATCTGTCTGACCGGTGTTGGAGGTTTACCTAGGACGACGTCTCCGCTCGGCTTCAGCAGTACGTTGGAGCATACCAACGACCCGTGCTGAAGTCCAATGGAAGACAGATAAC
>NW_015622524.1:68261-84041 GCF_000836115.1 Exophiala spinifera
GTCTCATTAATGGGGGACAGTCTTTTCCATGATGCGCTGATCCTTTCCGCTGTCCTGGCGACCTGTTGGAGGTGATTTGCAGAAGTCGATGATTTGGAGTTGGAGCCGGGTTCATTCCCAAGCATTCCCAAATCGATACGGGATTCTCTATTTTGGGCCGAACGAGAGAGATTCCGATGGGATCCAGGCTGCATGGGTACGGGCATGGTGATGAGGTGTCAGTCAGACTTGGGTGTGGTAGGAAGTTATTAGGGCTGTGGACGATATTTAAGTACAAAGGTGGAATTGCTCTAGCTCCTGAAAGCGGGACTGTTTAGCTACATTACGTTGTGGTGGTCCTGCAAATTTCCGTGGTTGTTACCGTATAGTGCTTTCCTCGCGAGTTTGGTACTGCATCCAAAACCATCTTACTGTGGCCCCCCTACATGCCGATTCGCTCAGATCATCTCTCTGGCCTGTTCCGTCTTCACCGTATCCAAACTTACTTCCTAAGTGGCAACCAACTCTCTTTTTCTTTCCTCGACCGAACAACCCACGAAAATGGCTAGTTCTCGTCAAGCTGACCCATACATACATACTGATCATTCGCTACCTGACAGAATGGAAATCCACAATGTGCAATAGGAGTCCAGGTGAACGGCGTATTCGGAGTTATGGTCGAAGTCAGCCACGTATTTGGATCGGAAGATTGTTGAGTACATTGAAGCTGGAAACAGTCAGTTGGTCGCTCGCCCTTGAACACCTCTTAACTCACTATGTCAAAACAATTGTTCGAGCATGCCAGGGTATCTGCCTGGCTCATTTCACAAGTGGAACCTTCAAGGACGGTAAGTGCATCGCCAGGACATTGACGGCGAAAAAGATTTGGCGTATCGAAAGGTGTAGACATGACCAGCCGGGCAAAGGGCGTAAGAAAAATCAACAATCGTGTGAATTCGAGCATGTCGTACTCTTTTCCAATGGAAGATCAATTCTTTACTATGTGGTGATACTTTGGAAAGGGCAACCAGGGCGGCTTCGAAGAAACCTTGGCGGTAATTATATGTGAAGTCCTTCCTAGATGCAGAGTGCCGGTTCTCAGTGCTCTAAGGTTTGGAGGGATCACCTTCTGCATACCTGATGCTCTGAGTTCTAATATTAGAAACAGGGTTCTCGATAGTTGACCTAAATTGAGATTAAAATAGGCAATGGGGAAGAAAGCGGCAGGAGTATAGAGGCACTCGGCACAATAAGTTTTACTATAGTACAGTAGTGCTGACGTGTGATTCTGAGCTTAAATTGGTTGTCGTTGATTATAAGTCTTGCATTAAGCGTCCGAGCACAGCAGAGTTAATGTAATAGATTTGCATTCCCAGTTTGGTCTTCAACCCTTTCACTCACACTCAGTCGCCTCAGCCACCTTAAGAATTCAGACTGTTGGATACGACAAACTTAGCAGACATCATGCACAATGGCAGAGAGATACAGTACACCAGGGTCTGTGCGTGTCATTGGAACTTTTACATACGATCTGTAGATTGTGGTTGATCGCCAAGCCAAGATTTTAGCGTCAGGGGCTGCAGCCTCGTGCACATCTCAGACCAATAGCGCACCCATCCTCAACCATATAACAATCAACCACTCAAAATATAGGCTCTTCTCTCTTCCTACAGCAAAGTTGTCCTCCAAGAAATAGGGGATTAAATCCTTCGCATTCGTTCATAAATCATAAAACCCCCGACCTTGCGGAGGAGAACAGTAATAATATCATTTACCGTCGACAACCTATCGATCCGAGAGCCTTGAGCTGAAGATAATTCCACGACATGCACAAGCATCTTCAATTTCCCTTAATTCAGGGACCTTGGATGTGTGGCTGCGCTCCCAGATAACATCCAAGGTCCTGAGGGCGGGCAAGAGCTGTTGATTTGTGACGTATTGAAGGAGTGCCGAGCGAAGGGTCTCAGTTCTTCCACGCTGCGCCATGACCAAGACCAAGCACTTTAAAGGCTTTGGAAAGAGGGCCATCCGTGCTGGAGGGTTACGAGTATCTGCCAATTTTACAGCCTCTGTGGCCGGTAATGTGAGCTTGGTCAGGTGTTGATATCCGGTGAAATCGACGGGCTGAGCAGGTGTAGAGGTGGTCCAGGTATCTATGGTCAATACCTCCAGGGTCTGTCGACAGTGATAGAGTCCTGCGCTGATCCCCTGTGCCACTGCTTTGGCGTGATACCACGGTACTCCAGGAGTCATTCCTAAAATGGGCTGCAATTCGAACTGGCGTAACTCTTGGCAGCAGCGAAGCAATGACACGACCTCAGCCTCATCCATGTAAGGACGAAAGAGCCCGAGGTAACGAAGGGGTGAAGTTATATCCCCGACCATGTTTGGAAGAGAGGACCCACGCAGACTCCAAGATCTGAAGATTTCCAAGGAGGGCAGCCGAAGAATAGACTTCACGTCCACGCCAGCGTCCTCGTTGGCGAAAAGGCTTAGACTGACCAAATTGGTGAATGGGAGCTCTCCCTTGGCCTCGACGCTGGACCATTTTATCATTCTGTTCAGGTACTGTGCTGATCTTCCTAGCTGCAATTCGACTTCGGTGAGACCATGCAGTCGAGAAAGGATTCCTGAAACCCAGATAGCCCCTTGGTTGGATTGAAGGTCTTCGACCACTCCTGGAATAACTGAATGCCATCTCCTCAGGGGTGGTAAGAAATACTTCTGAATCTCTTCTTGAGTGAATATCGTGGTCTTAAATGTTGGTTTCGTGCCGGGGTCGGAGATGTCATGGATATCAATATGCCTTTCCCCAGCCCCTGCTTCAAAATATCGAACCAATGATGCTAGCTCAGGATGTTGTGAGAGAGTCCGAGCAAAGCATATTGTGGCTCTTGGAGAAGACAAAAAGACCGCTTTATAAATCAGTTCCCGCGTGACAAAGTGAAGACGTTTTGCTGTCAGTGACATTGCAAATAAATCTCCACAGGAGTCGCTCGTTCCATAAGGCTTGATTGATAGATACTGGGCCATCAGGAACAAAAGTTCGTCTGGGAGATCATATATATGCGCCATTGAACCTATGAACTACAATTCTGCATCAGAGCAAGGCTGAAAATATGAAAAGATAATTCTAAAGCTGCTTACAGTAATGTCTTACCAGCGAGCCATGTGATAACCTTGGATGAAGACATTTGCCAGGAACATCCCTTTTTAAGGCCTACACTTACAAGTGCATACTGTACCTGCAAGTGCATACATGAACAAAGAGAAGTAAGCGGGTCTTCTACACTGCATTCCTGACACTTTACCGCACCGGGCTATACTGTAGCACTTCTGAGCGGATATGGAAGTGACCGTCTTCTAAAATGTATTGTACCGAAGCAATTTTAACTCCGCGCAGAGAGTGGCAAGGCTACCATGCAGAGTCGAACTGCAGACCGCCCATGGAATTTTCAAGAGACAATATATCACTCTTGCTCTATGTTGGGCCACCTCAAATGGTACCATTGTCCCTCAATGAGCGGTTCTTATTGTGTCCTGTTCTTTTAGCTGTCAGAAAATGTCTCCCTGTGAGTCGACTCTGGCCTTACCGCCCCAACGTTCAGTTTCGCTGTCATCACTGTGCCACGCCATCGAGTTGACGGATTCTACGTCCCCTGACCACGAAGTTTGTCGGGAGATTATCTTGATCCAAACAAAGAGACATGTTGCACTGGTGAGTGTGAAGACAAGGATGGCTAAACAATTCAATAGCGACCGCATATCGACTGGAGTTTGCATCTCTCGGAGAACCAGAAGTACTATGGTTGAGACAGACATGACAGAGATATGCTCCGAGTTATATTTACTTTATATTGACCTTATTACAGTAGACCCCTCTCCCCGGTTCTGCTGAACTGTAGTGTATTTGTGGAGAGAAAAACTGGACAGCAATAATACACTCCCTCTCAATAGGTCTGGACATTCGCGAGAACCATGGCTGCTACTGTACTGTAGCGCTTGCAGAACCTCCAGATGAAATATCCCGCATCTATTGATAGAAAGATACGCCCCATACATTATTGTCCTTCGTCCACAGTATTTAAGCAGTGCCCTCGAATCTCAGTCGAGTTACTGTTGCAGGATACATGGAGGACGGCATAATCCACCTAGCCTTCTTCTTTCCAGTTGCGTGGCTCTTAGTGGTAGCGTTGCTGTTGTGTATATCACTGGCTCATAGATCGATGAACAACTCCGCAACCTTTGAGATGGCAAACTGTACAGATTCCAACATACTAAAGACGGCCCCAAAAGGCAATGACTACACTTGCAACGATGGGAGTACAGTTACGCTGTCCACACGACCTAATCTACGCAGCCGTCTCATCGAGGTTCTACTCCAGCGGTCCAAACACGAGACACGCACCAGTCTTGCTGGACAACCACTTATCATTGGAAACGACATGGATCAACAGGAGCACCAGAGGTCGCCGACAGAGAAATCACGACCAAAAGGTCAGTGGGAAAAGTTTCAAGTCGAATACATCAAACGTTCCAAATACGATCTGGATCGTCAGGAAGTGCTCTATGAAATCAAATGGTTGGGTTATCGAGATGCCGAAAACACCTGGGAACCGAGAGAAAATCTTCTCCCGTAAGGATCCTCGAAAGACTCTATAAACAAAGTATACTTAGGCTGACAAACAACAGTGACTGCTTGATTAACCTGTTTGTCCATCATTACCTCATCGGATCGACGCCGCTTCCATTTCACAAGCCTCCTCGATACACAACTCGACAGCCTCCGACGCAACCTACCAACGAGCCCAGCGGCTTGGTGGAAAGAATTATCAATAATGACAACTTCTCCCTCCATGTCGATTGGATGAGCCAGGTCCTTCAAACGGACTGGGAGCAAGAGGTGGTAGAAGTAGAAGATCTACACTTCTCAAGTTCTGGAGAACCTGTAGCTGTCGCGAATACGAGCAATGGGCAGAGACATATCTTGACCACCGAATGGCTGGCGCTTCACTGTCCGCTGAAAATGTTGAGGTTTTACGAGACGAATGGGACCTTCTAACGTCTCAACACACCGCCCTAAGGGTGAAGTTTTCAGCTGCACTGCAAATTCGTGTCTGGCTCTAGGTAAATGGTTGCAGGCTTGGCAGCATTTGCAAAGTCTTCTTTAGAATTCAATACCTTGTCTTGTTCGCAATGTGAATCACATTCCCTCTTTATGTACAGGAGCATGTGATCTGCCTCCGAATATGCAGAAGTTGAAAAGAGATCTATCGTGCAGTAATTATGGTGCGATGTCCAACTTGACGAGACCCTAAAAAATATCTGCAATCTCAAAGCCAAACTCCAAGCAAGTCTCAAAAGTGTTTTCTAATCATCCCTGCTGATGTCCTTGTCCATTGTCTGTCAGTGTTGGAAATTTTGGGAATGATGTGTCTATAGACACATCAACAAATTGGTGGTGAAATTTCTCGTTCATAAATTGGTTAGCTTCAGATAAAACTGCGTCGAAGGCACTCCTCCGCTGGGTGAGAGCTGTCAGGAAGGCTCTCCGTCCGGGTTCACCGAATTGATATCTGTTACGGAGCGATCAGCTCAGAGGTCTTTCTGGGATTTCGTAAAACCCTGTACAGTACGTCAAAATGGCAACGCCTTACCGGGAGTCTGGCTCGCAGGAAGGGGCCAGAAGTAACATGCCAGGTCCAAAGCCTTCGATCAACTTGGACCAAAATCCCCCGATGGCACGCCATTTTTCGACTCTGCGCCTCATGCTTCGCGGGGACACACCCTTAAATCTTGAATCAGAGAGATGAAGGTCGACAAGACAATCCTTGACCACTGTAGACGCACCCTTGCCTCGGCTCATCACCAGGGACTGTGACCTGTTACGTCGTCGATACCACTCCCGCATCCAGGCCAAGAAGGGAGAGTCGGCGCCTTTCCGGGTATCGTTGGAGGCGGCCACGTAAAGCTGATAGTAATGTGCAAAGTCTATTCGATTCTTCAAGCTTCGGACTTCGCCTCTCAGGGAGTTCGTTTCCAGTTGACGACCTTGTTGAAGGATAAAGTTGACGAAGCTTGGTACGTCGGGGCTTTGGGACATGCCAATCGGTGCGGTCGTGTCCGTATCCGATAAAAGCTGTGAAGAAGTAATATCTTCCCACTCTTCTCTCAATGTAGAGATGAGCGCACCCCGATCATTCGTCCCAAACCGCTCAGCCAACCCTTCAGGAGTGTGCTCCATCTTCGCCGTCTTTTGTGGTGAGTGAAAGGTTCGATTGGTACATGTTCTTTTCCTTCCATTCGCGGAACGTGTGCCGAGCTCCTCCTCTTCCTCGACCCCGCCGTCGTCCGGATCATTGATCTCTTCCCTCAGGAACGGTCTTCCTGCTCGTTGTCCGCGCTCCTGATCTTCTGGTTGTTGCACGTTACAGGCGGCATTCCGAGGTGACCGACCAGGTGGTTCTACTCCCGTTGAACACACGCGCCCGGCATTTGGTTCAGCCAACATGGGGCTGCCACTGGAATGGCAGTGTGCGTGCGATTCATATGCTTCGCCAGCCGCGTCACTGGTTCCAATCGTGAGAGGAACCGTGCCATTTCTAGTATCAGGGGAACCTGGATTGTCCGTGATCGAGGGTGTCAACACCTGGATGCTTCTCCGACACGCTTGAAATATATGAGCATTTTCTCGTGGTGCTGAGCCTCCGCCTGTTTCCAAGGGTCCTTGGTTATTGTCTCGTTTCAGCGAAACTTTTTCTGACTGGTGCAGTCTTGACCATATGAGATCTTCCCGCAATGGAGGATCAATTCCGTCCATGGAGTCTGTGGATGGCCGGGTCAAAGGTGATCCTGCAGGTAAAAGATGCGACCCGGCTGAAGTCGAGACGATCTCCTTCTGTAGCTTGCTCAGTGAAAATGTTTTCAGATGATGCTTTGCATACCAATCTCTGGGCAATGACATTACTTCAGATGATGAAGGTAGCTGGGATGAGCTCACCTTCGGGGCTTGACAGATGCCGGGGCCTCTGTGTCGCGGCAGGAAAACCTGGGGACTATGGGATCGTAGCCAGGATATAGCGTCTTCTAGGGTAGCAGCCACTCTGTCGACAATATCTGTCGGCGGCTCGGTGAGAGACTCCATGCATGCTTGCTCGAACGAATGCCACAGCTCTTTCAAGCTATCAGTGGTTGCATTTGAATTGATGGAAGATTCCATATCGGCTCCTGGCAAGGAACTTCAGCCAAAATGTTTTCGGTTTCGTGTGCGAGTCCCAACAATCGAAGGGCAGTGACTGACTTCCAGGAGACCGGGAGTTCGGGAAAGCCGCATTATAGACAAAAGAATGGAGGCACAGGCACATTGAGCCCGTTATCTACGTGGGCTGTTCGATTGTCAATTCCAGAAAACACCACGTTCTCTGTCAATTGTGACCCAGCTTCTGAAACTGGGTGGCATTAACCCCTTCGCTAGAGAATAGTGCGACATTGTCTTGTCATTTTGGCAGTACAACATCACTGGATGCTGCTTGGAGGTGTTTCGAGTCCTTTCGGTCCGTAACTATGGCTGTGCCAACGCTAACTACGCAGACTAAGGCGAAGGTCTCAGTCAATACCCTACTCTTCCTGCTCGTGTCGCACCGGATTCCAGTTTTGGAAATCAATGTGTGAATGATATCACCTTTTGAAAACAAATACTGTGACATTGAGTCCAACCGTTTGGCTTCGTCAGGCACTTTGAGTATGGATGAGCAAGACTGTGGAAAAGGAGAAATTTCGTTTTCGCGCCATCTCTTCATAGTAATTGAGTAATTAGAAGCTACTGAAAATGTCCTTGTCGCGTCGCTCTCCCTTCTCCCTCGCTGGCATCATGGAAACCTAAGCTCAGTGCAGTAGAGTACAGTAGAGTAAGAAATGGATGAGCGAGGGGATCGATTTGAAGTTATATCCCGTCAGGCACGGCGGAAAGGGTTGAAAGATTACGCTTGGATATCGAAACACGCTACAGCCTGTCCCTGTCCTTGTCCTGGCACTATAGGTACTTGCCAGACCGGGAACAGTCACAGATAGGGTGAGAGTATGAGGGAGGCAGAGGGGAAGAGAGAGTGTGTGAGAGAGAGGGAGGGAGGGAGGGAGGGAGAGAGAGAGATGGTGAGAGAGGGAAGAGAGGGGAGAGGATGAGAGGGAGTGAGAGGGTGAGGGAATAGGCAGCGATGAGAAATGGAAGAAAAATCGACAATTTCGGAACACAATAGGTGGAACCCAAAATTGTCGATTTTTCTTCGATTTCTCAACGCTGTGAGATTCTGATGGCCATCTCAGTCCCGTCGGAGGGAGTTCATCCTCTGTCGCTCTAAGAGAGTAACCCACGAGGACGGTGCACAGGATAGGAGTATTGAGAAGTTACAGTGCTGAGCCTCGGAAGCCTTCTTTCGACGCTAAAATTAAGGCATGTTGATTGATCCTCTTCGGTAGCGGGCCCGTGTTGCCAACTCGGTCATTCCGCAGTTAGCTCAATATGGGAGTGCAATCTCGAATGGGAAAAGTCAACTCTCCGAGAGGCGATTCCGCGTCCATAAGTTACCAGGAACTGACAATGTTTCTGCTTGTCGTGCGGAGCACGATTTTGCAGCATGGACACTCGTCATTCATCTCGTCCAACTTGAGCTTTCGAGACTTTACGACGACGATATAGATCACTCTCCTGAATACGCAGTTCCATTTTCGTGTAGATAAACAAGACAATAGTTATGTTCAGTTATTGTCAAGAGATGTGAAGACACTTAAGGGGGAGAGGCAGGAGGAGGAAAGACGAAGAGGATTGCTCCGAGGGACAGGACGAAGTGGTAGATGAGAGAGCAAGTATGGAGGGAGAGTGGGAGAGTGGGTATGGGAGGGAGGGAGAGTGGGAGAGTGGGTATGGGAGGGAGGGAGAGAGGGAAGAGAGGGTATGGGAGGGAAGAGAGGGAAGAGAGGGAAGAGAGGGAAGAGAGGTAAGAGAGGTAAGAGAGGTAAGAGAGGTAAGAGAGGTAAGAGAGGTAAGAGAGGTAAGAGAGGTAAGAGAGGTAAGAGAGGTAAGAGAGGGTATGGGAGGGAAGAGAGGGTATGGGAGGGAAGAGAGGGAGTTGAGGAGAGAGAGGGAAGCGAGGAGAGAGAGGGAAGCGAGGAAGAGGGGGGGAGAAGGAGAGAGGGTGGGAGAAGGAGAGAGGGTGGGAGAAGGAGAGAGGGTGGGAGAAGGGCAAGAGTGCTGAGATGATTCTGATTGGATTGCATTTCATGCCTGCTGGAGTGCAATAAATAAAATGTCGATTTTTTTACATTTTTGCCGTTTTGGGGTGCTGAGGCGTTCTTGAACTGTGACTGTCGCCTTTTGTCGCTTTCTGAGCGGCACTCATCCAAGGGCCTAGTGAGACACTTGAAAATGTGCAGGATGACAGGTAAAAACAGTAGCACAGTGATACTTAATTTTGCGGCGTTATTTCGACCCTGGAACCAAGAAGTTCGGCTGCTGATCCTATTTGGGAGCGAGTAAAGAACTTTGCCTCAGTTGGTCCTCTTGCTTGAGAGCAAGGATCAACGGAAAATGAGACATCGTCGATTCGGCGTCTGGTTTGCACCAGAAACTAGCCACCTCAGGGCGTTTCGGCTTGAGCAACCGCAGTAGGATTGTGCAGCTTTGGTATGCCTATCGTCCAGACTCGTTCAGCTGCGTCATTTGGAGATTTTGTAACAGCAATAATGCTCATTTTCTTGGTTACGTAGCGTGAGTTCTCGCGTAGACCAACAGAAGCCATATTCAGTGATTGTGAAGTGATGAGAAGGAAGGGGGAAGGGAGGAGAAGGGAGACATGGCAGGCAGGAAGAAAGGGAGGGTAGAGGCAGGCAGGAAGAAAGGAAGGGTAGAGGCAGGCAGGAAGAAAGGAAGGGTAGAGGCAGGCAGGAAGAAAGGAAGGGTAGAGGCAGGCAGGAAGAAAGGAAAGCTAAGGGTAGGCAGGAAAAAAGGAAGGGTAGAAGAAAGGAGAAAGAGTAGAGGGAGGCAGGAAGGGTAGAAGATGGGAAGAAAGGGAAGAGGGGTGTGATCAGAGAGAGGGCCAGGGTGAAAATGGTAGATGGAGTGGAGCCCACAAGCACTGACCATCTCTGACTCGGGACTATCACATGCTCTCGTTCTCACTCTCCTTGAAGTTTGCACCAACAAGGAATAATCATTAGCAATCATTGATCAGCCAAGAGCTAAGATGTCTGGATAATGCCCTGTCTTGATCTGGATGCCAAATACTGTGGCAGCCAGCCATTGTCGCTTTTTTAGCGGCACGCGTGACTGGCGAAGCAGTGGTGCTGGGTTCGGTGTCGTTGTTCTGATGGGGCAAGGACTGAGGACAGGCTGACAGGTCATCTTCGAAAGCGAGGCATTTTGCAGTCCTCTTGGTGTAGGGCTCATCTGGACAGCAGGGTTCGGCTCAAGGGGGCGTCTCCCCGAAGGAGACTCATAATCCAAAATGCACAAGGATCTAGCCGTCGCAGGGTGATTTCTGCTCCTCAAACGGGGTAGGATTGGAAGATTTGGCATACTTATCACTCATCTTGTCCAGCCGTGTCTTTCGGGACTGGGTAGAGCAACATGGCCATATCTGATCACTTCGCTAGAGTCATGTACTGTGGACGAACACAAGTGGAAACGAGTTAGGGAAAACCAGGCCAGTGTGAGAGTAGGAGAGAAGGAGGGAGGGAGAAAGGAAGAGTAGGCTGAGGGAAGGGGACAGGAGAGGAAAGGATGAGATGATGGGTGGAGCGGAGCCCTGGCCTCTCGCACCGACCAGCTTTCGTTCCCTTCGTCCTCTGACATGTGCTCAAAAGTACTCTACTCGTCCACACGACAAGTCTGGCTCTTCTCGGCGTCAGCATGGTCCCCCAAGAACCTCCTCCCTCTCGACCTCGCCTTCACTCACCCATGCGCCTCTGCCATAGTGTACCTACCTAGTACGGGACTGCCGTCACACAAGCGCTTGGGGGAACACGCTCCCCTCTTACAACCAGGCAGAAGCTGGTACATTGGCCTGCCATATTCCAGCCTTGTACGCCGAATCTGTCTGAGTCAGTGTCTCTTCGTCGTAGTTTGACATGGAGAATCTGGTAAAGATTCGTCTGACATTAGCCGGTAGAGCGTCGATACGCCGATGATGCACCAGCTATGACAGTAGTGCCACGGCGTTTTTTGTAAAGCGGATTGACTCTGGAACGAATGAGACCCCCCTCCGAGGCGCAGGCAGCATCGATGCTGTCACACCAGCAAGGATAATTCCTGGTTCATGGCGGTTGGCGACGTCCATGTCAAATGCAGTCCATTCCTACTGTTGTAAGAGCTCAGTGACTCGATCTGGAATCGTGATGTGCGTGCAGGTCTCGAAGAATGCCTGCGGAGCTCCTCAAATCCACAAAATCCCGGGTACCGACAATCTCGAGTCGAACAGGCAATAATACCCCATGACAGTATTCATGCATCGATGATATGTTTGCCGGCGCTTATTGAAATGCTTTCTTGGTAGACTACGAAGTAGATTATCCCCGAGTTACATCTTGTTGAGCTTGGTAGTGGCAGAGGTAGTGGCTCTGCTCTTCGTCTCGGTAGCGACTGAGCATCAAATAGGCATGTATAGATAGGACATTGGTGGCGTTTTCCACATCTCAACACCTTCATCTGCGTCACTGTCAACGAACTCAACCCTGTTAGCAAGCGCACATTCTCTTGTGTGGCCATTGCCCACCAGTCTGCACCGCACCGTCCAGGCGATCGGGCTTTATCTCTTGTTCTCTCTCTGGGTGTATGAGCGGATAATGTCGAGGAGTCTTGTGGAAAAGGCATCAGATAGAGAAGGAGGAGCGACTTTAAACGGGAAAAGAACGACGCGTTGCAGCGGCCAGGGTCGTCGTACAGAGGATACAAGCGAGGATGAGAAGAAGTAGGCAACGTGGGAACCGCAAGGGTTCGAGGGCCGAAAACGTTGAGGCGCCTGGAGACAAGTTTGACGTGGTCGCAGTTTGCTGTTCTCGATGAGGGAGGTGACTCTCGAGGGCAAAAGCCATCAAAGAGAAGACGGGTCGGAATCAGTGACGATGAAATTTGCTGGCCACTTATCAGCGGTATTGACGGGATCTAGTGCGTTCAACAGAGGAAGGCGTTTCGTTTCATGCCCATACTCCAATCGGCGAAATAGACAGATAGATTCAAACAGTGAGAGTCTCAATGGATGGAACGATTATCGGTCTCTTCACTTCTTTACGCCCTCCAGAAAGCACACTTTGGGTTCCAAGCGGTAGAAGTGGGAAAAAAGGGGAGGGCGACAGGACTCGTTAGGAAGGATTTGTCAATATGACCGCGGGGGGTCGATATCGTAGACAAAATGCGTGGTCCAAAAATAGCACGTACACACGTCATCGGCCAGTCTTCAGCCCTTTCAAGGAAGGCTCTCGAAAGCGAAATACCTATTCACTTGAAGTCGGTTGGACGTAGTTCAAAAATTGTGTCGCGATGCGCATACGAACCGATGAGAGCAAGTGATTGACGGCGCAGCCAGTCCTTGGCCTGGATGAATAAGCGCCCAGCATGTGACACCAAACCTAGCCTACTTGATTGGATGACAGTGCTACTCGCCTCAGCCTGCGCTCTTTCCCTGAACCAACGGGCCCGAAGGCTTCGACTCCTCAAGAGACCGACATGGCACTGTATTGATCAATGTGAGAGCGCTTGCTCTCCTCTGTAACAAATGATATCGCCCGATAAAGAAGCCACGAACGTGCAGAGTCACGAACAGGCCAATCTGCACGGTAAGAGCCTCGAACGACGGGAACGCAGGATCAATGGATCACTGACGCTTTCTAGACAAACGGTACGCCGTGCAGAGCGACGACGGCGAACGTCCTCACAAGATCCGCCGCTTATCTGACCTTCAACACGCCTCTCCGGCTTCCCTGGTGGAAGACCTCAATCCTGAAATTCCTTCCTCGAAGCTGCACCGTCAGCTTCCATCTCCGTCTGCCACAAAAACCGACGACGTGAGTGGATGCAATGCACGTCTCTACAGGAAGAAAGATGCTGACAAGGCGACGCAGTTGCATCGCGAATCGTCTCCTGCAGACCCTCTCGTACCAGAACGAAAGACAAGGTCGCCGGATAGGCACACCGTGCTCCCATCCGCAAAGAGAGGCCGCTCGCCTCCAGAACCATCGGACGGCGGTGCTTTTGTGGAGAAGTGGTTATCAAGCATTCCACCTAGCGAGGAATGCGACATCCAAGACGACATGAGTCTGCCACCCTCGAAACGATCTCGGTCCTCAGATTCGTTAAGTCGCCGACTTTCGCAATCTGGTGACGGCACGGAATCCTCGGTTTCGGCAGACAAGAAATACTCGGCCTACAAAGATGTGAACTACCCGGTGGTTTTGGAGACTAAAGGTAGTTTTATGCGCCCATCTGATGCTGGCCTCGTGAAGGAAGACCAGATATTGTGCAAGAAGCTCCTCTACACGCATCAACCGCGTCCCGATCAGTCGTTATTTGATGACCGGTTCGACAAATTCCAGACTCTGATTCGAGGCCGATCCGAAGCTCGAGTCTTCCTCGACCTGCATCCTCTCCTCGTCCCATCGGTTGAAAACCTGTACATCAGTGGGCAAGAGGAATTTCACGGTCTGATTGAAGGTCACAACGACCCCTGGGTCAAAGGGATTTCGTTCTATGGACCCCGACCGCAGCCGGACCGGACGTACGGATTCAAATGGTCCAACTTTACCGAACTTCAGCGCCGGAAGCTCGGCATCGAACCTTGGGAGAAGTCGTACTACACAGCGCGCGAGGACATTTATTTTCCCTTCCTGACCAGCGAGGTGAAGTGTGGAAAACAGGGCCTTGACTTGGCAGATCGACCGAATGCTCATAGCATGACGGTTGCACTCCGGGGAATCGTGGACGTCTTTCGCAAGGCCAATCGTGCTTCGGAGGTGCACAGGAGGGCTTTGGGATATTCCATTTCGCACGACGACCGGAGCGTGCGTATCTATGCTCACTATCCTGAGGTGGAAGGTGACAACACGTCGTACTTTCGCGAGACGATCAAAGAACTCAACATTGGAGACGAAAGGGGCGAACACAGATGGATCAGTCACCAATTTACGCTCAACGTTTGCCAAATTTTCGCCCCGGCTCTGCTCAAGCGACTCACCGCGGTGATCGATGAGCTGCCTGATCCGCTTACAAGGACACTCGAACCGGCCAGCATGGATGAGCTCAGCGTACAAAGCTCGCAGGACGATAGCAGTGCGCCTGAATCTCAGGATGAAGGGTTTCGCAAACCACCGCGAGGGAGGGGCTTGAATGCCGAGTTTCGAACCATGATTCAAAACTTGCAACGGCAGCTGGAGCAGCAACGAAAGGATGCAAAGGATAGGGAAACCTTGTTGGCGGCTCAGCTAGAGCAGCAACGAAAAGACTCTGAGCAACAACGAAAAGACTCTGAGCAACAACGAAAAGAGCTTGTGCAATTGCTCAAACAGCAGAGTGATCAGATCAAAAAGCAAAGTGAACAGATCACAGAGCTTCTTCTGAAGCAGTGATGCGTCTCAAGTCTTTCCAGTCGTCACATCTTCTACTGTTTAACATGGCACCAAGGATTCCCGCCGCCTCTGATGGCCAAACTTCTACTACCACGGCCTGCTTCTGATCTGGTCAAAATGAGAAGTATCAGTCCAGAGTCAAATCCAAGATCACCTCGCCTCAGCTTAAAATATCACTTGACCGACGGGAGGATGACGAGGGTCTCGAAAGGAAGAACAATGCCACCATACATCCGCGACTCGGCGCGTAGAGGTATCTGTTACTGGGGACGCGACCAATTATCGCTTTTACCCTGGCCACCTGAAGTTAGTCTTCTTGGTTCAGCTGCAAGGGCGTAATCAGGCAACCTTTGCACCGTCTCCTCGGATGTCTCAAAGTGACCCCTGTTCTTCGCATTAGGGCTCGAAGGCGCAGCTGGATTGGATACAGTGGACTCCAGAGCCTGACAGGCACATAGCCTCTTGGTCATAATTACACCGAGGTGTGATGGCATCTTCGTGCCGCAGCATGCGTCATTGGGGCTGCTGGTCTACGGATATGTCAGGTACCACACGCTCAGGAGTCGACAATCCCCGGAACCGAACCGTAAAGGCGCCTGACCAGGCTCGTGTAGTAGCTGCGAACCTACTACTTCTAGGGGTATAAGAATGCGCTCTAGCCCTGCTTTAACCTTCGTCCCTCTTTATATGTCTAACTCCTTACTCACACCGCCGTTCTCCAACAAGCGCAAGATGCAGCCTATTCTCGACATCAATCACCTCCTCAACGACGCTGATTTTGAAATTCAGGACGAATACGATTCGGTTTTAGATGGTGCTTTCGACATGAGGAGGAAGTTCTCCTCCCTGTTGATGCAGGCGCGGCAATTGAAGACGATGTTGCTCGCTAAACAGGCTGAACTGGATCGTTGTATCGCTCAGCGTGGACGACAGCGACCAGGCGTTCCGAGTATTGCCGAAAGTACTCGGAAAAAGCTTCGACAGCAAACTCGCAAGTTGCAGCAGTGTATCAACGAGAACAGGCTGCTGCGCATTCAGAATCAAAAAATGAGCAATGATTTGAAAGCTGCGCACAAGGAATTGGAAAAGATTGATCACTTACGGTGCACTATCTGTATGGTGGCTTTTAAAAATACCACGATTCCATGCGGTCACAGTGCCTGCAGGGAATGTTTGGAATTCTGGCTTGGA
>NW_015622524.1:91279-108443 GCF_000836115.1 Exophiala spinifera
ATAGTGCAAGCTTCTTTGCAACGAGTCGCCAGATTGCAACATGAATCAAGTCTTCAATAACATCACGCAAGAGAAGTTTGCAAAGGGGAAAGATCAATGCCCCGAAGGTCAGCAATCAATGAAAACCCTTGTTTATGGTGGCTTGCAGGGAGGCCACCCAGAGCCAGAAGACCCTGAATCAGTGGGCTTGAGTACCGTAACAAGGGAAAGACTACCTTGGAAAGGAGACCACGCAACCCCGCCAAGAAGTATCAGTGTGGCCCAGTTGAAGGTTGTACTGTACATACTCAATACGGTGCCGATGATGCTCTTAACCGCAGGATACTGCTTTCAAGGGGTCAAAGGGATCCAACTTGGCGGTGGATATGGTATTTCGCTGAGAACGACGGCGAGACAGGCACTGTCGTGTTGGAACGGCGGAACCAGTTGACGACCCCATCGAGGAATCAAGCCTCCGTACCGCAACCGTGGACATAGGAGTATAATTGTGAGCTATGTCAAGAAATGCTTTTCAAGACCATGTACAGCATAGATCATGTTGGGAAAGAAATCGTGAGTACCCTCCTGGACAAAAATCCGGACAGACAAGCGAAGACCTTTAGAAGCATTAGCCATATTAAGTGCAGTCGACCGTACGCCTTTATCACGCTCGAGCTCGGCATGTCATGAATCAGTTTTTCAACAGACGCTAGGTTGGCCTGTAGCCTTATCTTCCACTCAAGTGCCTCTCGTTTCAATCGTTGCTCACGATCATTTTGCACTTGACGGCGATGTTGAAGTCTTCTCGCATGTGCCGCAGCTTGGTACGCTATGTTTCGCGTTCGGTTGATGACCCGTTGATACTCCGCACGTTGCCTTCGCTCGCGTGCTTGTAGAAGTTTTGATGCTTTGAGATTGGCGGCATCTTCCAGATCTTTGGCAAGCTGAGTTTGTTCTCGGGCGACCAGGTGTGATAAAGCAACAGCAGAGGAAGTGGTCATGGTGTGCAAGCACCATGGTTGCTTCGCGATTGCTTTGATCTGGGAAAGATGTCAATATAAAATCTACGGTCTAGTCTCGCCCATAGCTCACTCGTTCTTTTTGTCTTGCAGTGGCTGACGGGCTATGTGTCAAAGCATGCTGAACCGTGCTCAACACCCTGCCAACGCAGGATGAGTATTCGTTCTGTGTGGATCTGTTGATATTGCTTCGATGAACTGCCGCGTGACGGATTCTGCGTGAGATTTGTAAGTCTATCATGAATTGGTCTCTTTGGTCTTGCATGATCCTGCAGTTCAACATAGATTGCCTATTGTTCAGACAATGGCGAGAAACGTCGTCAATGAGGAGTGTCAGCTCTGCAGCCTGTGGGCAGATCCATGATCGAGCCGAGAGTATATCTGGGGCCACTGCCTCACAAAATGTGAATAGCGCATGTTCGAGATCATTCTGCCATTGAGCAAGTAGTAGATGAGTTTTAAGAAAGCTATACGAGTCATGTTAGCTCTCCAAATATGACTAGGTATAGACAATAACGTACCTGCATCCACCAAAATACTGTGAGACTACCTGAGCCTCAATCTCTGTTCCGCCCGGCATAATGATCACGAGTAGTATTGAAGACTTGGTGTTTCTGTGATTGATAGTCAAATAAGTTCACTTTCAGGAACTGAGCCTCCTTTTTAAGATGTCGGACTGGCGAGGTACTCTAAGATTTCAGCTCTCAACTCAGAAGTCCCTGTCTTCCGCTTATTCAATAGTCTCGCCGGGGAAAAGGGGCACGGATCGTTTCATGATCCCGTTCAGCTTTTGTGGATAGAATGCTATACCTTCGATAAGGATCAATGGGATCATTGGTGAAGGCTCTTATCGAAAGAATTCAAGCTAACCTTGCGCCGAACAAACACTGATGTCATTCCGATCTCGCACTCACACTCGCACTGGCACTGACCTAGAATCCATAGATCGCTTCGTCAATAGAGCTTACGAAGCTTCTTGACCTGCATCACATTCTGGTGATACTCCTGCTCTTTCAAGTCGTCTCTCGGTCGCGAGCTACGCCGGCGATGCGGGTTTTTGTTTGCCTGTAGAGATCTCGGAAGCCAATCTTTGTCACTAATCTGGCTTTCAGGGGTCCAGCAAGAATTCCACATAATCCAATAGAGCATTTCACCATCGTGTTCCTTTTTCCCGATGACAGTATACACATGAGAAAGAAGGCCGCCCCCGCACTCTGCTCGACACTTCCGCGCATGCGGGTCGAAGGCCGACAGCGTACCTTCGAGATTGGCCCGAGTCTTATGGTAGAGATCCTCCAACCTAATTCTAATATCATCCTCAAGCTTAGCCGGAAATTCAGTCTTGGCGTTAGTCGGGACAAAATTCCATAAGCGCATCCATGTGTCCTTAGCACCCAAGAGATACTCGTACTCCCCATGTTTGTAACAGTATCTCCGGTCGTAGGCTGCGTCGTGGTCCCAGAGTCCATCGGAGGGAAGTCCCACGTCCTTGGAGTCGAGAGAAGGCATGTCCCTTACGTTCTGCGCTCTGGTGTTGTGCTTTGCCATATCCTGAACGGCGGCGACGATACGAGCCTCTTTTGCTGCGCACACCGAGCAGTTCAAGCAGTTCAAGCTGTCCAAGTCGTCCAAACAGTCCGAATAGTCCGAATAGTCTGCATGCAGAAGCGACTCTGTGTCACATTCTGCCATGATTTCTTCAAATGTCTTCGCTAATAGTTGAGACGGTTCATGTAGTCCATTTTCGGACAAATGCTTCGAAGTCGACGGCAGGAGAGGCGGAGTGATTCGGCGGGAGTTAATTCTTGGAACGAAAGGCATTGTCTTGCCAGAGCGAAGAACTCGTGCGTCTCGAACTCCTTGAAGCCGGGTTTGAGGTATCGTTGAGATAATTGATTGCAGATCGGGCGGTATCTTCTAAGGAGTGAAATTCAAAGAGTAAGAAGGAAGACAAGATGCGAAAGGGCACATTGAGGGTGAGCGACCGTACCTCTACCCATCGGCGAGGGATTTTGCCAAGGACACAGCCTCTGTCCTCGCGCTCGTCGACGACAAGGTGAGACAGGATGACAGGAAGCAGGGCGAATCAGGTCGATGAGTAGGGGGCCATGATAGCACCTGCTTGTCCATAGTGGCCTCGGGTCGGCTTCCGTCACTGCCAATCGAATCTTATTCGACAGAGCCCTGCAGGGAGGTCACAAGTCGCAGAGGGTGGCTCGTCCTTGTGGTTGGAATCGTCGTCTGCCCTGGCAGGGGTGGGAGAATGCCTAGGGTGTGCGTTCGGTAGCCATTGTTTTCTACATCAGGCTTTGCTAGCGACATGACAAATGCCTTCCTCTCCGAGATGCCACGGCATGATGCCTTCAATTAGCTGTATCCGAAAACCCCTCGGCTGCCCCTGGTGTACACTTACCAGATTGACCGGTCAAGTCACTGATATCGCGCCTCCCTCCTTATGGTTCGGACTAAAGATGTTGGGGCAACATACCGTACCTACCTACCACATCATTTTGTCTCGGGTGACTCGGTTCTCAAGGAGACTGACTCTACGGTGAATTTCTACACTCGTGAGAGATTAAGCCTGGCAGCCTTTGACTTTCGCAGCAACAGATCTTGCAATCCTTACTAGATTTATGGGAGGTGTAAAGCTGAGATCTCGTACGACAGGCGGTAATCGCCATCTAGATTCCGTCGCAGCTTCTGTAGCATATATTTCATTGGCGTCTTGTCATTCTTGTTTATGCCGAAAAACCGCTTGTAACATTGGCCTTAGGTACTTTTCTAAGCTGATCGAGTGGGGGTGACGGGTGAGAGACATCAATGTTGACATGGGTGAGCGTTAGTATAATAAGAGGTGGAAGATAGCACTGCTAGTCGCAAGGCAGGATGAACTAGACCAGTTGATCTGGATTGGAAAGAATCCGAGCTGTTGTAGGAAGAATATTCTGCACAGTCTCGGCCACGGACCAGTGTCCACTACCGTGGACAGTTCTCTGTTCACGGAAGATATTGACTTCGTCTCCTGCGTACATTTGTTCTAACTAGTCCTATTTTGGCCACCAAGTCTCAGATGGCGCCGATCTGGTCGTTTCCTGGAGCCTGCGTCCAGTTGGATCAATGCTGTAAAACATTCTCAATTTCTATGTATGAAAGGAGGTTTCAAAAGATTTAGATCACAGTATTTGAGCAGAACTGGCCGTGATTAGCATATTCGCTTGCAAGGTGTGATCCGCAATTGCCCCACATCGAAGACAGCTCTCAGAGACGCTAAAAGAGAATTATCATGTTGTGTCCCAATACAACGTAGAAAGTGATGCAACAGTACACGCTATCGATCCATGGCCATAATCCCTCCATAAATCTCTCCAGCCTGGTTATTTCTGAAGACTGAACCTCTCATCGGGCCCGATAATCTCCAATTCGTCGCCTTCTCTGGCCCACAGTCCCATCGATCCGTCACCTCGTCCCCTCAAGATTCTCGAATGAAGAGATCCAAAGCCATATCAAACCGGGAGAACTCTGTGGCAGAGTACCATGTTAAAAGTTCAAGCTTCGCCGGGTTGCTCCGCTTGACTCTCTCGAGGACGTGCTCGACAGCAACAGCACAAAACCAGACAGGGTACTTGAAGGAGTGCCCAGCCCATCTGGGCAATCGATCCGTAGTAAATAAGGTCGTAGTATGGATATTTGTCATTCTTGCCGAACCAGGTGAATGATGTTTTATATCCATGAACGTTACCAGCAAGGATAGCATTGGCAATAAATACCACAATTTGACCGATTAAGAGACCCCAGAGAAGAGACAGTGGTTGATAGACCGCAAAGATGCCGCCAGAAAAAGCGCCAACAGCGGAGGTGACGCAGAGAATGATACTGAGCACAATAACACGGCTCATAAGATGCTCGAAGATCTGGTCGAAGCGATCGTGAGGTACGTTGACAAGGTCGGTCCTTGCTCGATTCTGAAGAACAATCGCAAAGTGTGCGATTGCGCCATTAAAGGCCGCCATAGCGAGACTGATGAGGGAGAAGAAGCCCACTCCAAGGCGAATCAGCGTGGTAACCATTTTCTGGAAACGGCACAAATGCCAGAAGGTCGTCGATTAATGAAGGAGGGCTTGATTTGAAGCTGGGTTGATTCTTGATTGCGTGATGAGGATATTCGAAAGGGCGTGCTTGCCATGAGATATATATAATGGTAGCAGTCCTCACAAGAAAGAGTAAAATGTCTTTCGATTCTGCCTTAGAGTGGGCGGTGCAGGGCTGACCAGACACGGTTTTGGTACCTAAGGGGCTAATGCTGGGTTGACCTTGCACTGTCTTGATGTCTCAAATGTCCGCATTTACGTGTAGGTAGCGGTCGATCCACCTCACCTGCCCAGACAACCTTCCCAGACAAGGTGGGAGTGGAAAGTTCACCACGCCTAGAAGCGAGGGACCCTCACCGATCAGGGGCTTGTGCCCAACAGAGAACTGGGAAGATGGTGGACCACGGCTTCGAGCTCGTGGTTTGCGAAGCCTCTATTCATGACTGGATGAGCCACCAGCGCCACCAACGCCGGTGACGGCGGATGGTCCTGCAATGGCGGCCCGAATGAGTGACAAATCGAGCCAGGGCGGTGCAACGAGCTTGCTCAAATCGGCCAGGCGTCTCCTTGCTGCTGGGCCTTGCCCGCGAAAGCCGTCACCAAATTATTGTCGGTATCGCGCTGTTAGCTTGGTCGCATTATGCTAAGCTTCCTGGATGTGACTCAAGAGCACCGGACTGGTCCCACGGCGGACGTTGAGAGGAGAGCGAACGGCCGCCACGCAGAAAGTCCATCGGCGACGGTGCGCGTCCGCGGGCACGTTGGACTAGGACAGTCGGTTGAGGCCGGTGATGCAACACGGGCCGCGGTGGCCGCAATTGCGGCTAGCATGGACATCAACCCTCGGCCGGCAAGCGAATGACAGCTGAGTATGGGACTTTTGAAAAGAATGGAGTGTTTGATCAAGAGATTCAATTTAAGCCCAGCCTAGTTCTGAGCTCTGACAGATCTCAAAAATATGGCTATGATCACTTCGTGCTCAGGTGGGCGAGTCCAGTGGTGATCGTATCAACTCTGAGATTGATTGCGGAGTCTGCGGCGCTGTTGATTTGGGTGGTATCATAGTAAACTTCTTCCAGGCGCAATGCAAATGCAAGAAAGCTCTCTGACAGCTTTTCTGGGAAGACCTCGTATCTTGCGTCGTTTGTTGGGCGGAATAGCTGGTTGAAATGCCGGTCATTGTTGATCCACTGCGGCTGTCCTGAGAATAATAAGGTCACCGGATTTGGCTTTTATGATCTATCAACCATGCAAGGAGTTGTCAGGCCTGTGTTACTGCCAGTCGCCTCTTATTGGTAGACGGCTTGGCATGACCAGTCACATTGGCCAATATTAGTGGTGGAACATCTCATGCTGTATGCACGTTCAGTTGTGCAACCACTCTTGGTGGGTTATTTTTTCGGTGTTGGGGACAGGAGAGTTTGATCTGTCATGTTTTATACCACAATGCCACCCCTTGTCGACGATAATCCCGATTTTGGCGGCGCCGGCAAGGAGCTTCCAAACATGCAGCCACCCGAGACCTGTCACGAATGCAAGGAGATCTGAATCAACTGGGCTTCTTCTGGTCCATTTGACAAGGTATGTTATTCATAAATGGCGCAATAATCCAGCAATCTCAGTATCCTTAAGTTTCACAATGTCTTCGTGAATTTCCAGCGATGCAATCTGACCATGATCTCCAGGCTTCATATTTTGGGTTCGTCGAGACCCGTGACGACGCCATGATGCTGATCGAGGCTTGCCGTCGAGGCAGTCTGCGCTGCATTCCGAGACGAATGATCTTTTCAGCGCGCCCTACAGTCGAACTAAGCGGACAAGTCTTCATTTACGAAGAGAAAGCATCTGGCATTCGGCGTTGGACTGATGGGCGGCGCTGGACCCCGAGTCGTGTCTTGGGCGAATTCCTTATCTACGGAGAGCGGCCACAATCACCAAATCAAGCACACTCCGCGGAGACTGCGGTTCAACCAGTGCCAGTAGGAGACGGCGGCCAAAATTTGCGACATCGAAGGGCCTTTGGCGAGATCTTTTCACTTCGGACCTGAAAGCCTAGTCAAAAAGACCATCAGTGTCAAAGACTCTGGTGACTCCGACGCAATTTGGCATCTGGTGTCTTACTACCGCCCCGTTGATGTTCTCCAAGGCCAGCTGACAACCCCATCGACGACTCAAGGTTTCATACCGCAGCCGTGGCACCTACCAAGAAACTGGGCACAGTATGGAAACTCAGCCGATGGCCACCTAGAAAGCGACAGTAGCATATCGCCAATCACTGTCCCATGGGACGGTTGGCAGTCCACTCTGCATGTTCGACCAAATTGGCCCATGTCGACAAATTCTGGACATCACCACGCCAATGCCTCTCAGGAGCCACTTTCAAACTCCGGCAGTGCTGATAGTGGCACCATGCGCTGGGCAACTGATGTCCAGTTCGATCCAAATCCGTCTGAGTATGGCATGGGCATTCCTGGTAACGTCCTGATGTGGTAGCGCCTTAATCCGGACCAATGTCGCAAAGATATGAAATTCAGAGGGGAGAAAAAGCGCATCGGTAGAGATTTGGATGGAGCTGAGATTACAATAGGTAGCGCTTGAACAGACTTGGGTCTCGATGCTGGAGAGGCTGCAAAGCGATGGACCACAGTTTACCGAGATTATACAGTTCTGTCCTTGGACATTTTTGAGTGTATGATTCAGCAAGATGAGCTCAACCACTGGTTCCAGTGCTCCTATGGTTAAATTTGCATGAGGTGTCAGGGCCTGAGGATTCGTGGATTTCTAGATTTTTGTTGACAACCGTGGTTCTTAGAGCAAGGTTTCGGGACACTACTTACTCGCACGGTCGATCCCTGCCTTATCTGGAACGCACCAACTTCAGCCACAAATATTGGCAGCGCAGTTACATCTACCGTACTGAGTACTACATCTCAAATGTCTCGACATAAGAAACATATCTTTCTTACTTTTGCGAAATGGCGCACGCATCCTTGCTTCGGAGCTGTTGATGTCTGGCTACTACGCAACATCGCTGCAAGCTACACAGAATGATCTCGCCTGGGAACCAATTTTGTTTGGTAACCACTCTTTGCTCACCGGGTCCCGTCTTCATATCATCAAGAAAATCGCCGCGCCTCCTCGCCATGGATGGGAGGAGGCGTGTGTGAGCAAAGCTCGCGCAGTCGGCGGTCCGGCACCTGCGTCTCCTGGAACCAAATCCTTACGGAAATAACCTCCGATCGATCATTACAGTATTTGAAGGATCTTGGGATCGTAAAAGAGGTGGAAACTGGCTAAACATTGGCGAAATAAGAGGAACGGTGCGATGGAGTTCATTGTTACCCCAATGTGATGAGCGTTTTGTGCAAGACGTGGAGTCAGAATCCCAGTACCGAATTCGATTGCGGAAATCGAGATGTTCAGGTCGCTTCGTTGAAATGGTACGTGATTGCAAGAGCTCTGTCTCACTTGCTGTACTGTAACGTCTCTATTCCGATGAGAATTCGCAGAAGTGGAGGGCGTAGTCGCGAAAGCGATGATGCTCTCGGCGTGGAAGCTTCAGCGCATCTCCCCCTTCCGCAAAGGGGTGGGCGTAGCGACAACACCCGCAACCTCTTCCTTCGTGCAATCATCTCTCCCGAGGGCAACGATCCAACTCTTTGCTGAGCGCAATCATTGGAATCATGGAAGATACCCAGGGGAATGATGACTTCAATCTCCAAGAGATTTTCAATTTCTGGGATTCCCAAAAGTCGTCACTGCAGGAAGCAACTCCCTCGAACAATCCGCCCGACGAGACCATCCTTATTACTTCCCTAGCATAATCTCCCTGAACTGTCGCCACACCGCGAGCACTAAGCCTCCAGCGTTCGGCTGCCAGGCATTTGGCATTTATTCAAGAGGCGGATTGGAATCCACAGGGAAGATATGACGAAGACCCTCCCCTCCACATCTGCTACTCAACCGAGTGGAAAGTGACTGTGAAGAATGATCCTATGCGCCGCAGGAAAGGAGTATTGAAAGACATGGAGCTGAACATCGTACTGCCGCCAGAGCTGTACTGGGAACGATGCTTGAAGGCTCGTCTGGCAGACCTGGTGAAGGAAAAATTTCCTGGGAAGCCCCGATGTGCGCCCCGATGACACTGAGGTTGTAGTCTCGACGACCGGGCGGTCGCCGCAAAAGCTCGTCAAACGATTTCCTGGAATTGACATAGACTGGACCATCATTCAGACACGGCTGGAGACGTGGAAGCACTATCTCCATGGTGGCAAAAAACTGTGCGTGAATCTCTCCTCCAACTATATTCAGGTAGGTGCCCTGGCTACCAATCATGGGGCCAAGAGAGGTGACAAGAGAGGACGGGTGTCTACCACTCAGCGCATGCACTCCGAAATGGAGCTTTGGGTTGAAGCAGAACAAGTCACTTCTGGACAGCCATCGATTTGGTAGAGTATACGGCCTTTTCCGCTGTCCAGGCTCCCCTTGTCCACTAGGTCCTCATTGTTGGATCGATCCAGTGGGAAAGAAACATTATAGACTTCTGACCCACCATCTTAAGGAACTAGTCAGGCTTGTAGAGAGAGGGCAAGCTAGACGGCCACGAATACGTCCCACTGTTTATCCGGCAACAACTGTACACTGAAGAGCAGCAAAGACGTGATCGAAAATCAGCCAAGATAACAGGGACCCCCGGCGGCTCTCCTGCTGTTACCATTAATGCGCTTCCTGGACATGTCCAATCATCGTCATCAAGTGGGCAACCACGTTCTATTGGTGCGGTAGAGGTCTGGGACTCGTCGCCGAACGACGAGCTAATAATCGAATGGCCTCGTGATGTCGCGGTAAAAGAGTTTTCTGAGTGGCTGCAGGGTCAGTATCAGGATCCCTGGCACAAAGAGGAAGTGCAAAAGGCTGAGAAAGCGCTGTTGGATGAAGGATTCGGCCTCCTACAGATCTACGGAGGTCGCAATGCGGACTTTCTGGCCAGCAAAGGAATCAAACGGGGCGTTGCTGACAGTTTCATGAACGACATTCCACTTTGGAACAAGCGGCACAAGAAGGAGCGATTGGAGACTGAAATTGGTTTAGATGATGAGTCTAAGAAAAGTTTCTATAGTCGTCGAAGCGTAATCCTGTACTATACTAGAATGAATCTAAGAACATGGGATCTCATCCTTATTAAATGTTTGGATCCGCGCGGGATGTATATTCTTCGGATTGCTCTACGACCTTCTATGCCTCGACCTTCCATCCCGCATGTCGAAAGTGACCTTCTGCGGCCTTCTGGTCAGCTCCGACGATATCAACACACCACTGCAGGAACTGACCGAAGTTTTGGCCTGGATTCTCGAGGTACAAGTGGAACTTTTTCTTGATAAATGCTTTCAACTGTGCAAACCACTCGTCTACAGGATTCAGGTCTGGTGAATGTGGGGGAAGATAAAGCAACTTCACACCTGCCTGGTCACACATCTGCTGGACCCGTGGCCCGCGATGAAATGCCGCATTGTCCATTACAGGGACTGAGCGTGGTTCACGCCACCTGCCACAACGAGAGAGGAGCCGCTCCAGGAACGCCTCGAACACAGCGCCGTCAGTGGTGCCTTGATAAATCTGGGCATCCAAAACTTCGTCAATGGTGAAGCCGGCAGTATATGATATCGCTGGCCTCGCTGAAGCCGAGCAATCTGGACAGGTGTCATTCCCAAGGGAGACCAGCCAGTTCGACGAAAGCCCGCTGTGTTATCATAGCCAGTCTCGTCCACGTACACGAGGTGATCCTTATCAAATGGGGACAGATCGTGGAGATACATATCACGCAGATCTGGACATTGCTCCATCGCTTTTAGATGTGGAGACCATTTCGGCAAAGTTGTCGAACAGGAAGATGGCCATCTCATCCTGCTGCAGACAGTGTTTCTGGCTGAGGATGGTGAGGAGTGCTTTGAGCATCAAATCGGTCATGGAAGGCGGACGTCCGCTTGTCCATTGAACGGCGCTTTTGTACTGCCGAAGCGGTTGAGGTTTGTTCGGTACGTACTGACTGTCCGAGCACTGCAATTGGCCACATCTGCTATCTGGTGATTTGTCAGTAAGCTCTCTTCTATTATTCCTCAGATCTCCATCTGCTGTGAGGCTGAGATGTTCGGTGCCATGGTCACGGCGACGTCCCGGTTGTAAGCATTGGAGCAGACTTCTCATCAAACTCGTCCCTACAGCAAGATTGAGATGGCCGTGGGGAGAGAGAATCCTTTTCAAAGTCTGTCAGACAGGCTGCACCATTTCATAAAGCAAATTCAGCACACATCACAGTAACCCGCTGTTCCGTTTCTCTCGACGATTCGGGTCCCAACGATATGTGAAGTTGGACAATGCCAGAGTGAGGATGGTTTCACTTCATGAATCGTCACGAGACCGTCACGTGCAGCCTTCCCTGGGGAGGTCTGTCGCGTGATAATATTGCCATCGAACTGTGGCTATGCTATAGCTAATCCTCAGCCACAGCCTCAGCTGTTGTCGACCTTCTCGCCGCATCCGATGCCCCAGCCTAAGCTTCACTACTTTAACTTACATGTCTCCTCTTGGAAACACAACGCTTCTTCGTTATACAGTACCTACTCTCGATCTACAGCATCTGTTTGACTCGCTATTTGACCCCCCTGATGATCTGGAATGTCGATTGCACCGCCAAAAAGTAGACGCGAGGCCGTGCGTCGCTGGTTCCGCCGCCCCGACCCGACCGTGCTGCTCCCATCGTCCTCCGCGGCTCCAGTCCCAAACCCACCGCCAAGGTTTGGTCGAACTGCTATTAGAATTGTCCCTTGCGTTGGCAACATCGGCGAAAGCGGATTCTGCAGCACGCCGCTTCAAAATTAGTCACGTGGGTGCTTCGAGGTGAGGCCTCGCGCGTCGCTCACCCTATCCTCACCTACCTCTCCCCAGAGCGTTAGATAACTCCTGCCCAGCGCCCTTGTGCTGCGAAATCGGATTCGAGTGCCTCTCTCACGATGGCCTTATACCGCACAGCTCCAGTTCGCCTCCGCGGCCATGCCACCCTCTCCCCAGGTCGCTGACCTGGTCCTATAACACTAGCATTGTTGTGCTCTCTTCCCTCCTTCTGCGTTATATCTCGACTTCCACGGAATCTATCCTCGAAAGAACGAGTGGCATTATATAGCTAAGCTTTATAGGCTTCATAGATTAGCGAGACGCCGGAAGTTCTCGATGACAAGCAGGATAATCTATGACACTGGAATAACAATATTTGTTACGGCTCGTACAAATCGTCAGAGAAATCTGCTTTGTAGACAGCACAATACTAAGAGACTAAACTAGAGAAGAAGAAAGAGGGCAGGTCTGGTTCCTGTCAACATCGTGCTATAAGTACATTGTGTCGACAGCCTCGCGGTCGACTCCGAAACCGGTATCCCTCTGTTCCGTCCGGATACAGTGTCTTCCGTGTCGTAGGTGTGTCGCATATGTCTCTCATGTGGTATCCTTATGATGTTTGGTTGCAATCGTAACCCTCGGGTTACGATTGATATCATGTGACGTTGCTCAGCCTTGTCATGGTCGTAACAATGGTCTTTAATATTATACTTATTATTATAACTAGTTATAACAATATCTTTATCCTTACAGTCATTTTTTAGTCCTTTTGTTAATGTACTTGTACACTAAGTTGGATATATTAGTGAGTTGAACACTTTTCCTAGACCAACTTCACACCATATAAGTCAATTCGCTCACAATGTCTTAAATCGATTGAAATTATTTAGGCTCGCCTTCATTAGAGGCCTCTCAAGCTACTTGATAGGTGTGTGCATTATGGCGGGTCTTCTCGTAGTTGCCACAGCGGCGGGCGCGTGGCTTAGCCTTGACTGTACGACGACCACTTTCATGTATATCTTTCTGTAGCTGTTTATCTGCCTCTTTTCTAGCAATCAAGTCCTTAGCCTCTTATATACTAAGTAACTATCTATCCTGTAAATATATTCTTTTAACCCTTCAAGGCTTACTTTGCCGCTTATTTACTATACAAAGCTCATTACTCTTAGCCTTGAGTAGAACCAGCTAATATAATAAGATAGCAATACTTTTTGCTTGAAGGTTAATTACACCGTGAATATAGGCTGGTATGCTTCCCTAATGAGCTTCAATCTTTCTTTTAAGTACCGTTGAACTCGGATGTCATGAATCGGACCGACGCCCTGGGGCGTCCGCGCATTCACGTAGGTTCCCTAGCTGGGGCACAGTGGTGTCTATAGCAGTCGTAGCATTGAGAACCATAGGGTCCGACTATAGACTTAGGTTGACCACGAGGGTCCTATCTACTATGGTGAATGAGCGTGACTATATAGACTTTCGTCGTCCAATGAGCGTATTGCTCAGTGTGATCAGTGTGGCTCAGTGCTGATCACACTGAGCACCACTGATCCGTACTGATCCCGTCAGCACGTGATTCAGCCCTACCGGCTTACTTGCTCCATTCGTGCTGTCCTTCTGCGTTGGCGACCTTGTGCCAGCTGCATTCGTAACAAATAGCTGCTTTGATCAGTATCCATATTGCAGGATTAGACCCTGGATCTTTCGGGCATTCTCGGCGTTGTTGATCAAACAAGACTATGAGTTCAAGACTGCTCGCGACCACGCCACATGGGAGCGAGATTTCTTTGAACGAGGATTCAATCAAGTGTCTTGCTATATTTTCTGGCAATATTGAAGTGTATTTGTCCCTAGAACGTGCTTTGTCGAGAGCGGCTTGTATTGTTTCGAGGTTGTATTTAAAGGAGTGCGGTGCCAGAAAAGCGGGAAGTTTTGCAATGAAGAGGTCCTTGCCGAACTCTGTCGATTTGATCCATAGTTAGAGCTCCGAAATGAATAAACGAATACGAATATAAGCTATATTCGTATTCGCCTTTGCGAATATGAATAAAGTGAATATTTATTCATGCGAATATGGGCAATATTCGTATTCGTATTCACATTATTCACGTCCAGCCCGGAGCATAGTTGATCCACTCCGACAATCAACAACAACATGGATTCTTCACCTCTTTTAACCTTAGAAATCTTCGGATATTCCCAGGGAAGCTTGCGTCGTGCTCCGCTGACACACTTCAATCTGTTTACTATCCATTGTCCATCATTTGACGCAATTAAGAGGCACCGAAGATTGATGCAGAGTTTCGACGGTGATGCCCGCCTGAAACTGTGTTATTTCTACTCAACCTTAATCGACTTCCTCGCATCAAATCAATAAACGCGGCGCCGAGGGCACACGATGCGCCTACAACGGCACAGAATCCGTATAGATGCTGTACAGGGAGGAATGCGCGTAATGCACCCTTCAAACACGTTCTGAGTGAGTCGAAACTTCACGGTACGCGAAATTGTTTTTTTTAAAGTCCGTTCTAGCTTAGGTGAGGCGCGGTTTTATTTTGACAATGAGGACTCCTCATGACGGATGAACTTGATCTTCTATTGTCTCTACATGCCGAACGAGCAGTTCGCATTGGAGGATATGGCTGTCGCTCCGGGAGAACCTCGTGTGACGCGTAATCTACCTCGCAAAGACTACCTTGCGCTCAACAACGGGCTCGACACGTTGATTTCGCCGTCCTCGCCGGACCTTGAACAGAGCGTTGTCTCAGGCACCACAGGTTGCGATGACTGTGAAGGGCCACTGCCATCCGAGTCGGTCTCACAAGTGTCCAGTGGCCCCTCAACAGTCGTCACTTCGGATTCTGAGGAACGTCACCTGTCGGTTGGCCCGACTGTGGACGAGTCCGCGGCGAAGAGGCGAAAAGTTCACACCAGCTGGACTCAAGACCATTTTTGGGTTACCGAGCTTCATACGCAGTGGAACAAAAGAGGCCGACTGCCACAGAATGATCGCCTGCTCGTCTGTAAGCGGTGTAGCTGGTCGTCCTCTGACTCGTCTCGCCACGGCACAACCTCCAATCTGCTCACTCACCTTCGGACGCGCCACCGTATTGGGCCGCGTTCAGAATTGACATCAGGCCCGGCTCGTGGCCCTTTAGACCGGATGCTGTCTCCTCGGCAAGAGCGCACGGGCCTGGAACATGCACTGGTCCGGTGGATCGTCCAGACCAGACAGCCTTTTACCGCAGTCGAACACTCGAGCTTCCAAGGGATTTTTGATGCGGTCGGGGTCGAGGTGCCTCTGAAATGTGCGGACACTCTCCGCGATCGTGTCAGGAATGAGTTTGAAGATTATCGGCTGGGATTGAAGCGCGAGCTCGCCCAAACCTGTGACAGTATTGCCATCGCCCTCGACACATGGACGTCTGAGCACCAACTCAGTATTCTCGCGGTGATTGGACATTGGACCACGCCGTGCTTCGAGAGGCGAGAAGTGCTCCTGGATTCTGTCGAGCTTCCCGGACCACATTCGGGCGAGAATATGGCGGCGGTGGTCCTCGCGTTGCTTCACGAGCTCGATCTGGCCCCGAAACTCCTTACGATCACCGGTGACAATGCCGGCAATAACGGAACCATGTGCGATACGATCTATGCGGAGCTGTCGAAGGTCTATGATGACGAGGATGGAGATTTTCGCCTGCGGCCGCTCATGCGTTTCCACGGCCGCCCCAGCTTTATTCGATGCCTGGCACACATCATCAATCTCATCTGCCGAGACATTCTGACACAGCTTGGGATGGGATCGGTCAAAGAAGCGAAGGCTACGCTGGGTCAGGCGAGTGCATCACGAAGCCAGTGGCCTTCCGAGTCGAGCGTGAACGCCCTCACAGGGAAGAATGCTGTGGCGAGGATCCGCATGCTCGTGCTCTGGATTGCACGGAGCCCCCAGCGACTGCGGGAATGGCGAGAGGTGTCGCCTCGGAAACTCATTCGCTATGATGTGGAGACTCGATGGAATTCGACCTACACCATGATCGCCGACGCGCTCCGACTACGGAAGGAATTGACCCAATACAGCCGGACTCACCGAGAGATCGAGAATCTCCTGCCGTCGGAAGAAGACTGGGTGCTACTGGGACACATCGAAAGGGTCCTGAAGCCTTTCTGGGATTACACCAACATCGTCTCTTCCGACATGCCTGCCATCGGGGACAGTCTGGCCATATACTGGAGTCTTAATGATCTGCTCACCGACGTCAGCACCGCGCAGGGCGAGTTCCAGGACATCCATATGTCGGTGCAAGAGGCGGCCCGGCATGCGCTCGAGAAGGCGGATAATTTCATTCGGAGAATGGACGAGAACATCTTATACTATGTATCGACAGTGTTGGATCCACGCATCAAGACCTCATTGATCACAGATCACATGAACACGGCCGAAGCGGCGTCCACCGTGTCACAAGTCCGAGATTTTCTCAAGACCGAATATCCGTTTCAGCTCAGTCTTCCCCCGGAGCCTAAACAACCGGCTGGTATGCCAGACTCGTTGTGGAAAACTTTGAGACGGCTGCAGCCGGGAGCTGGCATCCAGACGTCGGACGTCGACCGGTATCTTGATTCGGCCGTGGTTAGCTGGTCGCAGGGTTGTGTGGAGGATGGCGCGGCGGACTGGGTGCTCCGGTGGTGGAAGGCCAATGCTTTCGAGTTCCCGTCGATGGCACGCGCCGCCCGTGATTATCTGTCGGTTCCCTCGACCGAGGTCGGAGTGGAACGTGTGTTCAGTGGGGCTCGAGACGTCCTGGGTCTCCGGCGGCAGTCGATGAACGCTGACACTATGCGATCGTTAGTTCTGCTCAAGGATCACTACGATTCCCGCAGGTAGATAGGAAAGATACAAAAAGCGTGGCATAAGTAGCGGAGCAGCAGCAGAGACGCTGTGCCGTAGGGTTAATACTATGGTGAGAGACTTCTTTGAATTGGCGATTCACCAGGCAGTGACAGCGAGGATAGAAGAATAAGGAAAATGCCCTGTCAAAAGGGCCCCCACATGTGTGAATATTCATGAATATTCACGAATATTGCGAATATGAATACGGACCATATTCATATTCACATTTATTCGCCAAGACTTATTCATATTCATATTTACTCGTGAATATTCACATTATTCGTATTCATTTCGGAGCTCTA
>NW_015622525.1:0-6382 GCF_000836115.1 Exophiala spinifera
AACGTCCGACGAGCCTACAGGTACGTCGATAAGATTGCGGGAATGGAGCATTGAATCAAAGTATTCGCTCTGTCATATGACGCAAAACTTCAAATCATTGGGTAATACGCACTTAAATGCTCTCAAGCAAGCCTCACATGCACTTTCATTCTACGTGACTTATGTTGGAGTCAAGGGGCCCTGTCAGCTAGAGTAGTGAGATTCACCTAAGGCGCATCGGATTTGACCGGCTGAATGGGACCGCCTGCACTGCCTGCTTGGATCCAAACACAGCGCAGTGCTGGGATGATCATTCTATCCCGGGCTATATATACTTCGCTCTTCCCAATCATGAACAGTTAGCCCTCTTTCTCAGTCAATATTCCGTTCAAACGATTCAATTCTTTGTCACCATGGAGATCACTCAGATCTATGCGGTTGTCATCGCTGGCATTACTTTGACATTTCTATTGCGAACCGGGGTGTCATCGTTTGCTCCCAGGATCCTCGCCATCGCTTCCCAGATACACCAATATTTAAGTTATACCTATGTTCTCAATCGCCACGCCTTGATGGGTCCCTGGACTGTGACAGCAGTCTTGCTGCACGTAATATACCTAACAGTCAACGTCGTTTGTTTGAGCGTCGGTGTCACCAATTTGTCGCTCGCCGGACACCGCGCAGGGACGTTGGCGGTCGTCAATTTAGGCCCGTTGTTGAGTGGTCTTCATCTCAACTTTCTGGCCGACTTGTTGGGTCTCTCTGTGCGCGACGTTCGAGCTGCGCATCGCACTGTTAGCTTCGTCGCTTTTGGGCTGGTCGCTTTTCACGTCATTGTGGCCGCCGTGACCGAGCGGGCCTCATTTCGGAGAGAACTTGAGAAACCGTTCGTGGCTCTCGTGAGATTCCCTTTCCCTGCCGCTTGTCTAAGTGCTAACCTATACAGGCCGGGTTGGCACTCTGCATACTCATGATCACTCCACAACGCTTGGTCCGGAAAGTGTCATATGAGATCTTTCTTCGATTTCACCAGATATTGTCGCTTCTCTGTGCTTTTTCTATCTGGGAACATCTATCGTCAATACGGTGTCGGGATCGACTGTATCTTATCATCTTCCTAGCCTTGCTGGCATTGGCATTCGTCTGCGAAGCCGTGTTGGTACTCGTCCGCAACGGATGGTCCTACCGTAAGCGCTCACGGGTCACCGTTACGAGCTCATGTGGAATGCTAAAAATGAAGGTGCATCTCTGCAAACCTTTGAGCATTGAGCCAGGCCAATACATCAATCTCTGGATGCCCTCCGTAGGTCTGGGAGCTTTTTGGCAGAGCCATCCATTTATGGTCGCCTCTTGGTCCACTGAGCCGCAAAGATGCTTAGAAATTTTCATCCAGCCACGGCGAGGCATCACGAGGGACCTTCTCCAGACCGCTCGCCCAGATGGACCTTTCGAGTACAAATGGGCCATGTTTAGCGGGCCACACGGCAACACGGTCCCGGTTGGTCAATGTGAGACGGTCCTGTTGATCGCTGATGGAGTGGGAATTGCCTCTCAAGTGCCATACCTGAAGAAGCTGATTCATGGCTACCACGATCGTCGTGTGGTCACTCGTAGAATCCATTTGATCTGGCAGATCAGTGATATTGGTGAGTACCCCGACTCCAGACCCGATCTCTGCTAAATGATCTCAGATGTCGGCATTGCCGCGCAACCCTTTGTGAACGATGTCCTGGATGAGGACAAACTGGAGAGCGGCGGTGTACGTGATTCGTCCAATCAATCTTTTTCCGTCACTGATCAAATGATAGATCCTCCAAGTCTCGATCTACGTCAACCTCGACGATATTTCAAAGATCTCATTCGGGAGACGAAGCACTGTCTATCCCGGAAAGGCGAAGTTCGACGAACTGGTGGAGAAGGAATTGGCTTTCCATGATAAATCCCGAGACGACAAAATGGAAGGCTTTCCGGGAAGTCTTCCCTCAACCCCAATTCCCCCCGAGTATCGAACCCAATGTAAGAGGTCCCGATTCCTCTTCTCGATTGCAAGTTGACCAAACGCAGACGTACCAAACGTGGCGCGCCGAAGTGCTCTTTCCGAGTACTCGACAGATGAATTCATGCAACCATGGACAGATGTGCCACTCCAAAGTGACGTCGGCATACTCCATCCGCCAGCACAGGAGAAGAGGCGAGCGTCCGAATTACGGCATGCGTCCCAGGGCTCGACCCTCATCCTCAGTGAGCATTACCGTTCCCTGAAAAAGACGCAGACTAATCCAATTCAGTGTCAGCATTTGCGGAAACTCGGGACGTTTTGCGGAGATTGGCACGACGGCATCTTCATGAGAAGGTAACATTGGTCGAGACGGATTTCCAACCCTTCAAGAGATAGATACAGGAGGGGGCTTCTACGCCACATCATAGGTTCCCTAGTCTCAGATCAATCATAAAACACATACCAATTCCGTAAATGAACCTAAGGGAGACAATATTCCTTTGTGTAGGTCGCTCAATGTGTATGTTGTGGTTCCATGCTATCCGAGGCTCGCAGTCCAAATAAGGTTTACGCAACTTTTTTGGGCCTCCGCATATCACGTAAGCAATACTTGTCTGTTCCTCCAGTAAAGATTCAGCTGGACTTGGCACGCATGAGCCCTCTAACATCATCACCTGCTGCCCGGGCCTACTCATTCCTACCCGTTTCCCCAAGTTCTCAGTAGAAGCGACCCCGCCGACGATATGAAGAGATAGATGGAATGTACAAATGTGGCTGGAATGGCTGTGAAAAGACATATGGCACCTTGAACCACCTAAAGGTGCACGTCAATTCGCATTCTCGTGGCATAAAGAGAACACCGGAAGCAAAAGGATTCGCCGAGATTGGAAGGCCCGTAAGACGGAGGGGGAAAAGCGACGAAGACAGGCGGTCGCTGCAACCTGCCAAATGGATGGTGCATCCGGAGAGGCAGATCAAGGTCCCAAGGCAAGGCGAACGAAACGGAGCCAAACCGTCGTTCCCGCTTACAGTACCATCTTTACGTCCAACAGCCAAAGTCTGTAGAAAAGGGGCGACCTGAACAGGATCCTGGGACTCGATTTGGCTCTATCCACACGATTTAAATATAAAACGGATCTCCCTTTCCACCTTTTTGTGATCGCACAAACGCCGTACTGTATCGAGAAACCTCTTATTTAGCATTTTTTTGTGATCGCACAAACGCCGTATCATATTCGAGAAACCTCTTATTTAGCATTCAAACAAAATGTTGTGCGTCTTTTGTATCATCAACAAGCGGCCTCAATCGTTCCGTCCAAAACAGAGCCCAAAGAAAAGAGATAACGCCCAAGAAGTAACGGAGGCGCCACCCACCTACACCAGTGCAATTAAAGGGGTTACCTCTCATGACGAGACTTGTTCCCAAAAGGAGATTGTCGAGGCTCCCTCACCTGAATCTTAGAACAACTCAACGAGCAGACAAGGAATTTGCAATGAGTGTCCGAGCGTGACATCTCACTTGGTTGACTTAGATAGAAACGAACCATATTCAGGGTTGTATCTCAGCAATAAAGATCACAGTATAGTTTGTGTCACGGATCTACTGTATCGCTTTGTTATGTTCATAAGTTATTCGAAGACGAACTATTGCCAATTAGGTATAGCATAATCGGCTAATCTTCAACGAGAAGGTGGCAAGGTGTCAGGAGGGGGAGGGCGGTTGTGTGTGTGTGTGTGTGTGTGTGTGTGTGTGTATCGGAACTCAACACGCAAACGAACGCACTCAGGGACAATATGGTCAACATCAAGGCGGAATTGTCTACACACTAGAACGAGCAAATGCGCACGAGGGTACAATAACTATCTCAGTTTGGTGTGTGGTCCGCATGGTCAAGTCTACCAGCCCATTCAAGATCAAAGTTCTCAAGTCCGGAGGCAAGGCTGAGTGGATCTTAATGGCTTGCAAGTGCAGACCTAACGATATAAACGATTGTACACCTTTTATGATGTTGTTACAATGTCTCATTGTGTTCCCCACTAAATTAATCACTTTTTTGCTCATCTTCTCTCGTACTGTAACTCATCAGGTGGGTGTTAAAAATTCACTGTGACGGAGAAAGGAAGATCCTGTATAGTCAGTCACGCAGGGGAATTCACTACGAACTTGGGAAAAGCCGCCAGATCGAGGTACATCATCAATAAACGCGACGACTTACTGTAGTACCTTCTAAGGTGCTGCTTAAATTACCTACTTATATAGGTTTCGCGGAAAACGAGCTCAACTCCTCTATTTTGTCTTTCATTAACTTACCATTATTCCTCGGACTTCCTTACAACTATAGCCCGTTCGGACCTATATAATCCTGATACTGTAACAGTAAGATCACTGTATCAAGATCAAGTCATCAAGATTTCCAAACACTGCAACCACGCGCCATTGTTAGCCGGTCGTTCTTGTCATTTGCGCACAGTTAGGCCTTGGAAATATTGCCCATCAAGAGGTTTCCGCGTCATGCGAACCAGCCGAGCCCGACTGGAGGATGCAAAGTTCGAAACGGAAAGGCGCCGGCAACATCGAGGGACCGCCCGTATCTCTCTTGATGTTTTGAAGGTTCAATTCGAAGCTCATGAGCAACTTGATAGAAACAACGTTGAACGTCTAAAAGGCATCTACCGACGCGAAGGATGTCGACCACAACTCATCAACAATCGTATTTTGGTCGAGATTGATGAAACCTCTTTCGATGCCGCCCTTGATCTTTCTGGTGTGGCGGCCGCGGATCTGTTCACCCCCCAAAGAGATGACTACCCTGAGCTCCGGTTTCCCACCGGTACCGAAGTCATCTGCCTCCATGGCAAGCACCGTATCCAAGCCGGTCGCGAATTTCTGTCTCCTCGGGACAAATGGTGGATCGCTGACATCTACCTCGGCGGTGAGTTACAAAGCGTCACGGTGAACGCTGCGGACTGATGTACCGCCCAGGTTTGTCGACGGATGTCAAGCGCTGCCTCGTCGAGGAATACGCGAACGAAAGCATCCCCACGGACGGAATAGTCTTCTACAAGATCCGCCTGTACCACTTTCAGCGGAACCTTAGCTTTGAATTGCGATGGTGGGCTCGCCTCCGAGGTTGCCGGAGTCGTAATTTGAGAGCACTGTTGAAGCACCCTGAACTCACCGCCGCCTTCGACGCTCTGCTCGATGTCCCCGGCCTATGGGGTGGGATGTTACTCACAACGCTTCACAAAGTGCTGGGACTGAAATCTGACGACGTAGGTGGTGCTACCAAACATTGACTTGACACGGACCGACTCGTCGCAGGAGATACTGAACTATCTCGAACATGTCCGACGCTTTTGGCACGTTTTGGTTGATGGTGACCCCAGTGCTCTGCAAAAGTTTGATTATCGAGACGTGAAGGCGCTGGAGCTCCGAGCTCCAGGTGCATCCTCAAATGACGCAGAGGAAATTCAAGCCCAAATACGTGCCGGTCGAATTCTGAGAGCCTTCAGTGAGGAGGAGCGACGGTACATCTTCGAGCGGTTATGCGAATTTAAGTACCTGATTCCATCCTTACATACATTCTTCCGGGATATCATTTACTGGGAGGCATGCGTCGGTAGCATCAAGCACCTGATGACCATATCACGCCGCGACACGATCTTGTCGTCCTTTGAACGTGGATTTAGCGCCATCAATCAACGCGATGACCAAGCTGTGATCCAAGTGGGCGAGACGCGCTTTGAAACGCTCCAAGGCCCGCACGATGCACAGGTGGACCTCGGTTATCGCCAGATCGTCGCCTTTGCCATGAGACACTTTGTCGAAATCCCACGAGAGCCGATGAGTGACGATGTGACAGTCCGACCTCGTGCGAAGGCGAACCGAGCCACACTACGCCAATTCGCGGAATTGGCCATACGTGTTGGATTCGAGTCTCCTGAGGTTCGCAGGCTGGTGGATACAGAAGCATTACTGCAACCCTCTATTGCTCCAGAGCTGTCCAGACTGATACTCACCACCTCAGGCCCTGGAGAAAAGCTGCAAAGGAGATGCGGGTTACCCAACTTAGACAATTTTCAGGACGACCAGAACTTCTTATTCCTCCACCACCTGCACAGCCAACAATACGAGGTCGGAGAAGGCATCACGTCATTTTTCGTCCTCAGATCGCTTTATTTCGCCTTTATGGGGCCTTCTGATCTCTTGGACGGCTTGTTGGCCCAGATATGGAACCAATTAGCGACCTCTCACGGCAGCATTGATGCCACTGAGCAACGTTCTCGGCAGGAAGAACAAGCAAGGGAGGAGTATGCAAGGCGTGAACAGGAGCAACGTGAACAAGAGCAACGTGAACAAGAGCAACGTGAACAAGAGCAACGTGAACAAGAGCAACGTGAACA
>NW_015622525.1:6485-15069 GCF_000836115.1 Exophiala spinifera
CGACAAGAGCTGGAGGAGGACGAGAAGAAGAAGAAGGAAGAGCTAGAGCATCGAGGGCAGCAAGAAATTATGCCCAAGGAACAGGTATGCATTCATTTCAAAATCAGAGAAAACAACATTTGGCGAAATGTGCAGTCTATATGGGTAGATCGTTCTGATCCATCAGAAGTGGTGCGAGTGGCGAAGAAAAATATGCGAAAAGGACTGCGAATGTTCGACACAAACATGCATCTTTTGACGCCAGACAACTGTTTCGAGGCAGTGAGTACGGATGGAACAAACGTGATTGTGTTAGTGCCCCAGAGAGAGCTAGATATTGATGAGCAGGCACTAGATTCCGCCAGCGTACTCGCCATAGTTGGTGAGGAAAGTTCCAAAAGGCAGAGGAGGCAGGAGAATCAAACTTAACACGAGAGTTAAATCGCTTTGGGGTAAAAAAAAAAAACACCTCCCCCAGCTCAGAACAAATTTTTGAAAAACGCGTAAATTTATTGCTTTAAACTACCTGTAGCTCATGTCAATCGGTCCCTAGGGTCATTGACGCGTCCAAAGTCCAAAAGAACGCGTGGCGATGGCTATGGGAACCAGTTGGCCGAGTTTAGGCGCTGAACCACACGACTTGAAAGAGCACGTCACTTTTCTCCACGAGGCATGCGCTCAACTGCATGCGGTCAAACATTCTCATACTGCTATACCCACAACCACTATAGGCCCCATCATTGATTCCACTCTGAGCCTCTTGTCTAAGATCACCCGCCACCTCGACGAACAACCAGACACGCGTCTTGCCTCCCAAATCCAGGATCTCTTCAAGGAACAGCGCGACGCCCAACTCAAGGACCATGAAGCCATCAAAGCCGTCATCAAAGCAGCCACCGCCCCTCTCAACACGGCGACACCACCCTCCGGCACTCATGTGGCCTCATGGGCGCAGGTCGCAGCAGCGGCAGGTCCCCCTCCTGGTCACGTGACACCGCCTCACACGGTGCTCTCGTCCGGCAGTCCATCGACATTGACAGCTTACAAGGGGCGGGAAGTCATTGTCAAACTCCTGGATCACGCCCTAGCCCAGCGCCTCCGTCAGCTGTCGCCATCACAGCTCAAAAACAAGGTCAACAACATCCTTCGGGACACACCCAAGGTTAGGGACATTAAGGTTGCCGCAGCCCATCAACTTAAGAGTGGCGACATCACGGTCATCACCAACTCGCTGGACGAGGCGACGGAACTACAGATCCACACGGATTGGGCCCGAGGACTCGGACCACGGGCAGAGGTGATCCGGACAACATATGGCGCCATCGTGCACGGCATCCCTGTCGACACTATCAACATGAACGATCAGCAAGGGACCATTCAACGAGTGCTGGCGGACAACTTCTCCGTCATCCCGCACGCGAAGATCACATACGTCGGCTGGCTCACGAAGGGATCAACCAAGAAACGGAACTCGTCCATCGTGATCGAATTCACACAGCCCGAAATGGCCAATGCGATCATATACGCGGGCTTCTTATGGGAAGGCTTAATCCATAACTGTCAACTCTACGACCGCTCCTGCAGAATCAAGCAATGCCTCAGATGCTACGACTACGGTCACATCGGTACTCAATGTAATGCTCCCCAAAAATGCGGTCACTGCGCAGGTGGACATGAATCGCGAGGCTGTCCTGTCAAGGGCGGCCCTGGATTCCAGCCCAAATGCGCACTCTGCGGAGGAGACCATACAGCATGGAATGCTGCCTGCTTAGCAAGACAGAAGGAAATGCAAAGGGTGGAAAGGGCAAAGCAAGCACGAAGTCATTACTGGCCAGCGCCATCTAGAAGGACAGCACCAGCGACAAGTTCGCACAACGAACCCGGACCCCCACTACCAACATCGACCTCGGACAACCCAGACGAACCAGCGAGGCGGAGTCACCCAGATGGTCTTAGCAATCAAGCAATCCGGGAGCCACGGGTTCTCCGGAGCTCGAGACGTCAACAACAGAGTAATGCAACGCTCCCCACCGCACACTTACGCATCTCTCACTCCGAAACAACGGTGCCATCACAACAAACGGCAAGCCATGTACCCGCTGCCCCCGCGACAGTGTTGGAAGAGCCGCCTGTTTCCCAGGAACCTACTGCTCCAACTCACTACCCACCAGTGCCGTTAGCAGAGGATTTCCCTGGGGCTGATGACTGGCTTCAGAACCTCGATTTCAACTGGGAAGATACAATTGCTGTAGATCCAACGCCGGGCATATCAACGATCCCAAACAGCCAATATCATGCTAGGACACTCTCACCGAGAGAGTTAGCGCGCCTGGAGAGAGCAGTAGTGACATTTGACGACCTCCCCCCACCGCGAAGGGGATGCTATTGCGAGGAGCATGAACATATCTACGAGAACTGGCCTGTTCGAGACGCAGAGTTAATCATTGGCACGTGCATGAGGGAGTGCCCATACTGCAGTTACCGACAAGAGTCAACACCAGAACTGCGTAAACACATCAGAGGAAGACACGGGAGACGAAACCTCACAGTTAGGAAAGGGAAACTAGGTGACAAGCGCGTCGCGCCTGGCTGGATTGCATTACCAACGACACAGACTCGGCAAACTCAAGGCACCGCTCCACACACTGCTATATGACGCACCGCGAGCGTACCCTGAAGATATTACAGTACAACACCCGAAAATCAAGGGAGATCATGGCAGAAGTATTTCGTCGTCACGAAATCCTTGACTACGATATCTTAGCAGTTCAAGAACCATACCGGAACCCGATTCAGCATACTACTCACCACCCAGCCAAAGACCGATTCCACCTTCTATACATGGACAGCGAAGGAACCAGGTCATGCATCTTTATCAACAAAAGGATTGATCCAGCCACCTGGAGCGTCCGATATGTGAACGAGGATATCTGCGTTCTCTCTCTCTCGACAGGTCAAGGCCTCCTTTCCCTGTACAACGTGTACAATGACCCGGAGGACGACGACAAAACCCGGACCCTACGAGCATTGGCGGCGGAATTGAACACCGAACAGCCTGAGAATCACTTACTCCTCCTCGGCGACTTTAATCTACATCACCCGCAATGGTCGGACGTCCGTACGCAACGAACGTCCCGCGAGACTCGCGTGTTTCTGGACATTACAGAGGCGTCCCATCTGTGGCAGCTCACCCCTGTTGGTTTGAAGACCCATCGGTGGTTCAGCGGCGATACGACGATCGACCTTACCTTTGCGACACACACGATGAGAGAACAGCTACTTCAATGCAAGGTTGCACACGAGCTGGACTGTGATTCTGACCACCTTCCGGTTAGCACCTGGTTCAACTGGGATTGGAAAGAAGCCACGATCCGACGAACGCGGCGGTGGGCGGCGGTGGATGTTGGCAAGCTAAGATCCATCGTCCAGACAGAGATACATCGGGCGGAACTGACGCGCTGGGATTCTCCACGAGCTCTTGATGATCAGACAACGCATCTCATCGACACCCTAGCAAAAGCCGTTGATGGATCTACACCCTGGAACAGCCCATCCCCACGATCATTACCTGGCTTCGACAAGGAATGCAAACATGCGTGCGCCGAGACACAACGGCTGAGAAGGCAATGGCAGCTGACGAGGACAGAGGACGACTGGCATGCTTACAAAACAGCCCGCAATGCGAAAGGGAGACTAATTAAGAAGACCTTGCAACAAACCCACCGATCGAAGATCACGGAAGCAGCATCAACACCCCAAGGCATATGGAAGATTGCCAAGTGGGCCGTCAAACGACAATCACTCCCGCCCGCGTCGGTTACTCCAGCGCTCAGAAGGGACGACGAGTCCTTGGAGACGGATGCCGAAGGCAAAGCAAATCTCTTGTGTGCATCCTTCTTCCCGCCGCCAGTTCGAGCCGACCTAAGGGACACACAAGGGTATGAGTATCCTGAACCATGCCCCTTAACCCCGATCACAGAGTCCGAAATTGAAAGAGCCATCCGCAGAGCGGCACCAAACAAGGCACCCGGGACTGATGGTATCACCAACAATATACTGCAGAAGGTGCTCGACTTGATCCTTCCAACGCTTCTCCGATTATTCAATGCAAGCTGGAACATGGGATACTTCCCCCAGCATTTCCGTCAGTCAATCACGGTGGTGCTGAGGAAACCAGGAAAAGATGACTATTCCCAACCGAAGGCTTACCGGCCTATCGCACTGCTGAATACCGTTGGCAAAGCTCTGGAAGCAGTCATTGGCACCCGACTGATGTACCTGGCGGAGAAGTTTAATCTCTTGCCTCCCAATCATCTCGGTGGACGGAAGATGGCATCGACTGAGCACGCTATCCATTCTCTTCTGACCCAAATTCATCAAGCATGGGATCGAAAAGAAGTTGCCAGTCTGCTGCTTTTGGACGTATCGGGAGCCTTCGACAACGTGTCTCACCCTCGGTTACTACATAATCTACGCAAAAGAAGGATCGATCCTACCACGGTCAGTTGGATCGCATCCTTCCTGAACGACCGCACAACTACGCTCGTTCTGCCGGAATTCACTGGGAAGGCGACAAGTGTCTTCGCTGGTATACCACAGGGATCTCCACTGTCACCGATCCTATACCTCTTTTACAACGCCGACCTGTTGGAAGTCTGTGCCAATGAGAGAGTGAACACGATCGGCTACATCGACGACGTATCACTCCTAGCCACCGGGCCCACCCCGCAACACAACGCTCAGGCACTCAAAGTAGCACATCGAGAAGCGCAAAAATGGGCTCGAAAACATGGATCGGTATTCGCGACGTCTAAATACACTCTCATTCATTTCGCCAGAAACTCATACGTCAACACCAAACACCCTCTGCGTCTTCCGGAAATCACGATCACGCCGGTAACCTCATGCAGATACCTAGGCCTCCAAATCGACAATAGGTTGACATGGAAGGATCATGTTCAACGGATCCAGCAGAAAGCGTCCCAACGGCTAATCGCACTCTCCTCCCTAGCATCTTCCACCTGGGGAGCCGATCTGATGACTCTCCGACAAGTGTACCAAGCGATGCTCTTGCCTCAGATGCTGTACGGCTGCTCAGCATGGTACAAGGCTCGGGAATACCGACAGCCAGGATGCTCTTACAAGGGCCAGTCTCGAACAGCACGCCTACTCACATCAATCCAGCGACGAGCGGCCCAAATCATCACGGGAGCATTTCGAACGACTGCCGCAAGCGCCGTGGAAGTTGAAGCACATCTGTTACCCCTGGATCAGCAGATGGAGAAGTTGAGTTTGCACTCTGCCTTGAGATTTTGTCCTGTCCTTCCCGTTCAGTAAGCGTCGACGTAAGCCGAGGGAGAAGATACTCAAAGAAAAACCCAATGTCACGCTATGCCAGGGCTTTGCAAAAACGTTACCAAATCCACCTTGCCAACTTGGAACATCGCCAACCGTACATCGTCACACCCTGGTGGAAGCCGCCAGTGGTGACCATAGCGAGCACGCCAGAGGAAGCGATCGAGAAACACAAGACTCTCGGCGTAGACACGGACACCACGTGTGTATACACAGACGGCAGCGGCATCAATGGGCACGTGGGCGCCGCGGCAGTGATCCTCTCAAACCCACGATCAATGTCGAGTCTGGTACTCCACAAGAGAACACAGTACATGGGTACGAACGCCCAAAGTACGGTGTACGCAGCCGAACTGAAGGGCATTCTCCTAGCCTTAGAGATCCTGATAGCCAACTGCAGCCCTGACCACCATCACTTCACCATCTTCACCGATAATCAAAGTGCCCTCAAAACCCTACAAAATCCGGGCAATACCTCAGGGCAATTCATCTTGGTAGAGCTTCTGCAGGCCTTAGACGTGGCTACCACCGCTGGACTGGACATACACTTTCGATGGATCCCGGCCCACGAGGGCATCCCGGGCAATGAGATCGTCGACAAAGCGGCAAAAGAGGCAGCCCAACCACCGACCACAACCGATACCGCCAACCAGGATCCACGTCGGAACCCCAACGAGACCAACACCATCAGAACTCTCCTCACCACAGCGAAAAGAACTATTAACACCGCTCTCCATAAAGATTGGGAATTCGCCTGGACCCATGCCAAACATGGTCGTGTCCTGCGCGACCTAGGCAGGAAACCAGACAAGAAAGCCCTCCAGTTGCACAAAAAGCTGCCCCGACCCATCAGCTCTATCATCACCCAGATGAGAACCGGCAAAATTGGGTTGAATTCGTATCTCCATAGTATCAACAAGACGGATTCTAGCCAGTGTACCTGCAATCAAGGACCACAAACAGTAGAGCACGTCCTGCTGCGATGCCGAAATTGGAAGAAGGAAAGACAGGAAATGTGGGCAGGCAGCAGACCAGTGTTGAATTTGAAGGGCGTTCTTGGCAGCCACAAGTTGGTGGTCCGAGCAGCCCATATGATGCTGCGGACGGGTCTTCTGCAACAGTTTCAGGCGGTGCCTCCCACAGCACCGGCCGTCCCTGGAGAAGAGGCCGTCCGAGACATCAGGAGAGGACTTCGCGATGTCGAAAATGACCGCGGAGAGTGACCGTGGAGCACGGCGTTGAGTACATTTTCGGTCACTGTAGACAAGACAGATGCGGGTTTCCGTCAAGTAGCCACACACGGAGCAATCTCTCTCCAACTCAACCCCTTGCCCCGACACACCTTCTACAGAGCCACCAACTCCGTAGGAAGTGTCTACTGGGTGACAAGGCTAGGTAGGGTCAAGAATGATAGTGTGCTGTTCTCTCCACCCTGACAGGAAAAGGAAGAACAGCACATGGATCACATTGGAGGAGGAGAACATTAGATAGAACTCCTGCATAGCCTCACCGGCTGGGACAGCGTATGAAGTAATAAATAAATAAATAAATAAATAAATAAATCGCTTTGGGGTGTGAAACTGATACTCTTTGGGAAGCGGAGCTTGAATAGGCCAATTGGAGAGATTTTTCCTGAGGAATGGTAGCTTAACTGAGGAGACACTTACGTCAAGGAGGACTTCGTGAGGACAGGACATGTCCTGCGGCTGTCATCCTTGGTCATAACCTGTCCTCAGCATGTCATCTCGGTATTAGGCGCTCTTAAGGAGTGGAGCCGGCTCAGGAGAGTGATTCTAGTGTTGATTGGCCACGAGGAGAGGATCTATCCAAAGCCCAAATTTGTACCAGGAGCAAATTCCTGGGTTCAGGACGAACGAAGGTAAGAAGCGTTACTAGTGCCAAGCCTTCAGGAGCCAGTTTTGCCAAGGAGTAACCTTTGAGGATCAATTCGCTCCTGGATTGCTTGTCCTAGTCCCAATCCACGTGATAGTGGTCTCCTCAGTTGGCGCGCAAGCTACGGTTGCTCAGGAAAACACACTTGACGTCGGTCACGTGGTACCTGGTCTCTCCAATTGGCCGCTCCGCTTCCCAAAGAGTATCAGTTCACACCTCAAAGCGATTTAACTCTCGTGTTAAGTTTGCTTCTTCCTGCCTCTTCTGTACAATAACTATAAACCCGGTCCAATGTCGGATTCCGACCGTGGTGTTCTGTTGACATACTATCTTGCCTCACCCACAAGGCCAAGGCACAATTTGATGAATACTAGAACAAAGTCAAAAATTCTATTCTCAAGGGAGTTAGATTTCCTCTTGAGTCTGATTCTGTTGTCTTCACTGCTGTACGATAACTATACTGTAAAACCGGTTCGATTATTGTCTAGCCCATTTCATCCTGTCACTGTACTCTCATTCTTATTGCTGACTTCAGAGGCGAAATCTCTGGGATCTGGCCCTTAGATTTCTCTTGCCGTCCAGTGTGGTTAAGACCGTCGCTTATAAATCCATTTTGATCTGCCTATATCTGGGGCCACTGCCTCACAAAATGTGAATAGCGCTTGTTCAAGATCATTCTTTCCTAACCTACAACGTCAAGGCACAATTGGGCAGTTACTATAACAAAGTCGACTGAGGTACCTAAAATGAAAATCCATCTCGCATGGCACGACGTGGTTAAAGGCAATCGAGTTCCAGGACGTCGATTCAATGGCGATAATCGTCAAGAAATCGCGGAAATCCGGCGGAAGACACAGGAGTACGAATCAAGGCGGCGGGAGAGAGCAGACAACCGGCTAAAAGGTCATATGGACGAACATCAAAGACAACTTTACGAAGCCGAAACACTCTTCGATTTACAGACTAAACAGTTGTCCAAAATGGCTGTTGTTCAGAACAAAGAAATTGATCTAGATCCGGAAGAGAAAGCTGCTCAACGGAAAGAATGGGACGAGCTCATACAGCCGTCAGAAGCGATACTGGAGGAAATACGTCAAGAAATCTTTTCAAATACAGGTTCTAGATAGTGTCGTTTTCAGGTGTCCAGAGACAGACTGGAGAGATATGGTTCCAGCACTGTGCACAGTCACCCTCAAAATTGGTGATTCCTCAAGAATTCCGCTTCGTGGAGATCTTCTTCCTGGCGGAAATTTTCTTCAATGTCCTTGTGAGCTCGCCGGAATTCGAGGACGGCATCTTTAAGTCGTTTTGTGGAAGTCCGTACCTCTTCCAGCAGCTTCTGTGATACACTTTGTAG
>NW_015622525.1:22155-22891 GCF_000836115.1 Exophiala spinifera
CCCTTGGAGATCTTCTGTGGTGCCGAAAGGTCATACTCTGTCGATAAAGGAGACTTTCTCTCGTCCATTCGGATAGTATGTTCGTCAGATGCCGCAGATTGCTGTCGGAGTCTAGGGATCACCCTGGAAAATGCTTTCATTCTTCACTTGGAGTGAGTGACCATGGCGTCGTGTACAGTACTCGAGTAGTATCGAGGGCATTATATTATGATGGTGTGGAAGGTTCATGGCACAAAGGTCCACTCTCATAGTCATACTCTACTGTAATAGGATGACATATTTATCCTCTACAGACCGTCAGCATGCAGAAGGAAAGCATCACTGGAACTGACTGGAACGGATTGGCACGAACTCTTATCAAATTGTTGGATCTTAGGGTTACAGTACATCATTTTGTACATATAATACGAGAACTTTCAAATCCCCTCTCCCTCCTCGTTTTCTTTTGCAACAGGGGCAACTCTTCAGTGCCAATTTCCATCCTACAGCTGTACCATATCCAGTTCCAAATTTCTAGAATGCAGTTATCTGACATAGTGTCGGAATCGGAGTCTCAGTTACGCATTCAACGTCAAAATGCGAAACGTGAACGAACACGATTCTATCGACGCAAGAAAAGCATCTTCAAGAGTGGGTATGATCTGCACAAGCAGTGTCATGCTGAAGTCTACATTCTGATCCGGAGGAGTGGACGGTCATATATTCTGAGCTGTGCAGAAAACGACAAATCACCCTT
>NW_015622525.1:25580-27224 GCF_000836115.1 Exophiala spinifera
CTCATTTCCGCCTTCAAATGCCGATTGTACTCCTCCAGAGCTCGAATTTCCATGTTGGTGCCGTCGTCATTTTGGCAAGACTGTATTTCAGGAAGATGCTGCCGACGCACCTGGGGTTCAGGCATACTATAGCAATGACCGTAACGCTTCGCAGGTCCCTTGGAGATCTTCTGTGGTGCCGAAAGGTCATACTCTGTCGATAGAGACTTTCTCTCGTCCATTCGGATAGTATGTTCGTCAGATGCCGTAGATTGCTGTCGGAGTCTGGGAATCACCCTAGAAAGTGCTTTCATTCTTCATAGGGAGTGAGTGGCCATGGTGCCGTCTACAGTACTCGAGTACTATTGAGGACATTATATTATGATGGTGTGGAAGGGTCACGGCACCAAGGTCCACTCTCATAGTCATACTATACTGTAATAGGATGGCATATTTATCCTCTACAGACCGTCAGCATGCAGAAGGAAAGCATCACTGGAACTGACTGGAACGGATTGGCACGAGCTCTTATCAAATTCTTGGATCTTGGTTTGAACCTTGCCTTAGGGCTACATCATTTTGTACATATAATACGAGAACTTTCAAATCCCCTCTCCCTCCTCGTTTCCTTTTGCAACAAGGGCAACTCTTCAGTGCCAATTTCCATCCTACAGCTGTACCAGATCGAGTTCCAAATTTCTAGAATGCAGTTATCTGGCATATTGTCGGAATCAGAGTCTCGGTTACGCATTCAACGTCAAAATGCGAAACGTGAACGAACACGATTCTATCGACGCAAGAAAAGCATCTTCAAGAGTGGGTATGACCTGCACAAGCAGTGTCATGCTGAAGTCTACATTCTGGTCCGGAGGAGTGGACGGTCATATATTCTGAGCTGTGCGGAAAACGACAAATCACCCTTTTCGGACCAAGCTCTGGTACTTGACCCCTGCCTCCTATCTGTGATCCACATAAGAGTATTGACATTAGTGCAGAATCAATGTTATCCAGTACCCCAGTGGTCCTACCCGGAAGACTTTCGAACGCCACGAATGGAGAGAGCTCAAGAAGATGCATCTTGTAACAAGGAGGAGTGATGGCTATGTGGGTGGTGCGCAGAAGGTATGGCGGCTGAGGTGACCAGCAAAGGACATGATCATGCCCTAGAGTGTTTCAGATGGACTGTATATAAGGGAACCTGAAGAGACTGACTTGGACGGCGTCTAGCCTACTCATGGAGCCGGATGAGCCAGGAATAAATATAGTACACTGTGTATACTATAAATATCAACATGACCCATGAGCAGGAGAATGTAACTGAAGCGTATCTATATAGGATCAGTCCTCCACTTCAGACCTGGACACACCATCTCATCATACGTTCAGCTTCTCATCGCTTGACAAGTTCCTACATATTCTTCCCTTGGACAAGATCAGGCCATCATCAAGACATTGAAATCACGTTCTTCACCTTGGATCAGCATTCGTCACTTGACGTTTACATTGTATCAGCTGAAGTACACAATACAAGCCTCCTACAAAGTCAAGCACTGACCTCAATATGACATCTGACGGAGGAAGAAATGATAACACTCGCCAACTGCGCCTTAGGTGCGATCGTTGCCAAAGGTATTGTCCTTCAGAGCATTGTTCCCGGTCGGAGTC
>NW_015622525.1:27324-30838 GCF_000836115.1 Exophiala spinifera
TACTGTAAAATCGGGGAATTATGTTTACAAATTAGATATGGAGGAGGTATCGCAGGACTGGAATTATATGTCGAGGGGCCGTTATAGTGTTCAGTACTTATTCTTCTCTACACAACAGCAAAACTCTGTGGTAGCTTATCTACGTCGGAAGTTCCATCGAAATGAGCTATCAAATCGGGATCGATCTATGACATGGAGTTGATACTTGTAAACAAGCAAAGATGCCAGCATTCCCACGAGAAATATTGTGTTGATGGTCATGGCAACCACCGCTGTTGGTGACCAAAATCCATTCTGCGCGGAGTAGACATTGATGAGCGTATTTAAAGAGCCAAGAAAGGAGCTGGCTGTCTCTGGTCTAGAGTGCCCACGATTAGCTAATTCGAGAGTCTTATATACAGTATTCGGGCCCGGAACTCACAGGAAAATATTGCGAATAAGCCAAACCGGATTAGAACTCCATGTCCGCCACAGATAGCCCAGTCCAGCAGTCCCAACAATGCAGCATATTCCGGCCAGCCAGAGGAGTGGGACATTTTTCACTGCCTCGACTACTCTTCGGCCGCTCCCGTCATCGAGGTGCTTCTCAAGAGAGGTGAACGTGCCCGGGAGGAACAGGTAGCTGGTGTGAATCAGCCAGGATGATAGGAAGGCAAGGACGTTGTAACGCTGTGGAATAGCGTCCGCCTGAATGACCATTGCATCGCGGGATGACATGTTCCGATGTTGACTCTGAATCAAGTTCTTCACATACATGCCTTCTGTGGCGCCAGGTTAAGTACTACAGTACATACATAGCCGGTGGGGCTAGTTCTTGATCCCTACATTTATGGGAACAGCCCCTTAATCTGTCCGACTGTCTTGGCTTGCTTCGACGAAAAGAGTGCTGTGCTGATTTGTGGCCTATATAATCCCGGCGTTAATTGGATTCTCGCACTTTCCAGTTGTGAAGGACACAAGAGCAGCGCCACTTTTCGCCAACGTTCTTGCCATCGACCTTGAAATCAAGAATACTCTACAAGAGTTCCTCCTGAAATGAGTTCTACGACAGGAACGGTCACAGAGCTTTATAGCCCCAGTCCATTGAAGATCGCACCCAACGTGGACGTATTACTCCATCAAGTTGATCAGCTCCAGAACTCGGTGAACTCGGACGTTGTCGAGAGGTTGTTGGAGGAAAATGCCTGGTTGGAGCACAGCATCGACCGCGGGAAAGAAAAGTGGCAGTCGACTACTAAGCTACTGCGAGAAGCATTCGAAGCATACGTCGTGTTGAATGCTTGTATTGAACAGCTCGAGCAAGAGACTAGAGAATTGGACGAAAAGTGGGCAGGCGATTTTCAAAAGCAACTCTCAGAGACATCTCCTCCTGAATTGTCTTACCAGAAGGCATCTCTATACAGCCCTGTTGCCCAGGACCTTTATGACGATTGACCTTCGCAGGTGGAGGTGTGGGGGGATGGGTCTAGGAAATTCCTACCGGACTAAAAATAGCCCTCGTGTATCTATTGATAGAGAGGGCCTTCTATTTTAGAATTCCAGAGTCAAGTAGCTTCCTATAAAGCCAGAACCAAGTCGAAGATGTTATTCCTTTCAACTATTTGTCTCCCGCAAGTACCTCCACACTACACAGTATCCAAACAGAACAAACATGAAGCTTTGCAACCATCACCCGTGGCTCAGGATATGCGAGCAGGGCTATGAGACGTCACTGATCGATACAGGCAGATTGCAGACACTGGGTTCACGCTTTGAGCAGCCCGAGGATATCTATCCCAGCCTCATCGTACTTGTAGGTCAACAAGCAAAATCTGTTGCCCTCGAGAAGCTCTTCGACGTTCCCCGAAGTCGCCTGTTCAAGAGCAAACCCTATATTGGAGATATTGACCTTCACGTGGCCTCTGCACCGCCCAGTTCCAGAAGACCCATTCTCATTGCCACGGGTTCAGTCGGTAGCGAGCGTGTTCGTCACACACCAAACCGCCACCGTTGCCGCGATGGAAGCCTATGGCCTCTGCGCACCGGGCCTGGCAGATCGGAGTCTCATCATATGCAACGCACCGAACAAGCAATCTATAGCCGACTTCTTCTACCTTTCACCGACGTTTTCTGTATCTTTGCCTCCGACCTAGGAGGATTCCGAGGAGTTGCTTCTCAATTGGCTGGTTGGCTACGTGATGTGACCGGCCCTACCTCCACACCTTTCACCAGACCTTCCGTGGTCGTCGTGAGTGACAAAATCCCGCTGACCCAGATGGCAGAAACTGAAGCCCAAAAAGCCCTGCTCTTGTTGTTGAAGGAAGAGACCAGCCAAGATCCATCTGTTTTATTCTCTTTCATCGAAGTTGTTGCCGTGCCCCCCAGTCAAAAGTTCCGTCCCCAAGGGTCGATGGAGCACCTGAAGCAACAACTTCTCTTGCGTGTCCGAAAAGCCGAAAATTGCAGACGTGAGGCCCGTACTTTGTATTCTTTGACCCACTTTACAGCGTTTTTCGAATCCGCCTGTGAGCACTTCTCCGCCTCGGGCTCGGATCCGTTCGATTTCATCAGAGCCTCCCGCTCCCACAATCCCCTGGCAGAAGATCATGCACTGCACCTGACGAATTTCTTCAAGGCTTGCGATACCGCTCGAGATTTGACCAACTTTGCGGTCCCTGTCATCGCCTCGAGTCTGATGATCGATAGCTACCCCCCCAACTGCCACGGTAAGTTCTGGGTGTGAGCACCTGATTACTCATGAATTGAAGAATACCGGATTGACGTGGCGTAGTGTTTGACTCTGCCCAAGTCTTTCAGTCGCTTTACCGGGACGCCCTCCGCGAAGCACTTGGCGGACGGGTGGTATCCTTCGAGGGTTCGCCCGACATTATCCTGCGTTCGGCAGTCCTCAAGCTCATACAGGGTAAGTTGTCGCAATATTTTGATTCACTGGTCTCTGGGACGGAACTACCCAGCGCGTCGCTTCATTTACAGGTGCTTCAACAATTTGTGAAGGGATGGCGCCGTATCCGCAGCGACGTTACTTGCTTGTGCTGCATCCGACGTCCTCCCCAGTACCGGTTCCCTTGTGGGCACTGCTTCTGCGAGACCTGTATTCAAATCTTCGGACAAACACAACCCACTCGGCCCTGGACCTATCAAGTCTCTTCATGCTTCCTCTGCAAGCGTGTATGGGATCAAGACATTACGGTGGCCGTCAAGCCTCCGACCAGTGGAGTGAGCATCCTCAGCATCGACGGAGGTGGAACTCGGGCTATCATCCCACTAACCGTGTTGAGAAGACTTCAAGAACGCATTGGCCTCCCGATTCCAATTCAAAAGTTTTTCAAGGTGGTAGGTGCCGTCAGCTCCGGTGAATATGACTGACCCTTGGCGAGGACAGAAAAGCTGACCGTGTTGCAGGAAGCTTTGTGACGCTGAACATGTGGAACCGCGGTGACTCGGTCGAAAAATCTATCCAGATGCTGTTGCAATTGGCGGAGACGGCTTTTGAACAAGATAAACCATGCAAGAT